>NW_021268410.1:27666-28232 GCF_002162155.2 Triticum dicoccoides
GAGTGGAGAGCGACCCTCCAACTCGGGGGCTTATCTGCAGTCCAGTACTCGCCTAAGTTTGAAAAATCCTACCGAGTGGAGAGCGACCCTCTCACTCAGGGGCTTAGCTGTAGTCCAGTACTCTCCTAAGTTTGAAAAATCGTACCGAGTGGAGAGCGACCCTCCCACTCGAAGGCTTAGCTACAGTCTAGTACTCGCCTAAGTTTGAAAAATCCAACCGAGTGGAGAGCAACCCTCCCACTCAGGGGCTTAGCTGTAGTCCAGTACTCGCCTAAGTGTTTGAAAATCCTACCGAATGGTGAGCCAGCCTCCCACTCGGGGGCTTAGCTGCAGTACAGTACATGCCTAAGTGTTTGAAAATCCTACCGAGTGGTGAGCCAGCCTCCCACTCGGAGGCTTAGCTGCAGACCAGTACTCGCCTAAGTGTTTGAAAATCCTACCGAGTGGTGAGCCAGCCTCCCACTCGGGGGCTAAGCTGCAGTCCAGTACTCGCCTAAGTGTTTGAAAATCCTACCGAGTGGTGAGCCAGCCTCCCACTCAGGGGCTAAGCTGCAGTCCAGTACTCG
>NW_021268411.1:0-1230 GCF_002162155.2 Triticum dicoccoides
CTGCTGCTGATGCGGAGGAGGATGATTATGTGGGAGATTATGAGGATGAGGTCGATCAAAATCAGCACTACGTGCAGCCACCTGCACCACCACCAGCAGGTCGACCTCAGGTATATATTCGTAATGGTAGGCCTGCACCACCACCTCAGGTACGAGATGATGTCCATATTTGATAGAGGCGGGGTGTCCCGATCTTTCGATGAGATGATAACTATCGATTTGGTGGAGATGACTTTGATGATCCGACTACAAACATGCACGACGTTGCGCCTGAGCAACCGCTAAACCAATCTCCTGAGGTTACTGACGATGCCGGAAGCACGGTCAGCCTGACCACGAAGGTCTATTCCTGCAAGCAATCGAAGAACGAGCAAGAATATGATAAAGCAATCTGAATATTGCAAATATATATGAGGTATTGATAATGGTGGGGATCCGTAAGAGGTCTTGGTCTGGTCGTTGGACACAAACGAAGCGAAGTTGCAATGGCTAACTTTTAACTAAACAAATCCCAAGGAAAAGCTACTAGATGGATCTACTTATATAGGAGCAAGGGGTGGCGGCCAAGGAGGTGGGAGGACGTCCCAAGGCAGCCTAAAACTAAATCTAGGTCGTACAAGGCCAATGGGCCCAAGTGGAGGTGATGTAACACCTTTGGACTTGTAGTTTGACTCGGATTCTGCTGCAGCATCAGATTGTTTCGTCCACAACTCAACGCTCCGGACGAATTTGAAGGTGATTACAATTGGGTTGGAAAGTGCACGAAATCTAGTTTCCATGAAAAAACGAATCACCCAATTCGGAGTCCGTATGAAAAACTTGTGTGCGTTTTGAGTCAGGTGTGTCTGTGCAGTCCGAATCTGAATCCAGAACGTGAGAGACTTGGACTCTATCTTCTCTTGGGCCAAAAGTGATGTGAGAGAACTTTTTGGACAGCAAATAAACATCTCTTTCTTCCTTATCTTCATATGTGGATTGTACAAATGTCCCATACACCTGCAATTAGACAAAACACAAAAGTGTGTGAAGTATTTTTGTTCTGGATAACATAAATAGATTATTGAATAGTTTGCACTAGAAATCACCTGACAAATATGCATATATGCAATATTTTTGGTCATATCCAAGGTAGTCATGTCCTCATCATCCTCCCCTTCTTGAAAATAAAGCCGTCCTCGGCGTTGCTTAATCTGAAATGTGGCTAACAAAAGAGACAAGGTGTACATGTTG
>NW_021268412.1:0-888 GCF_002162155.2 Triticum dicoccoides
CTCGCCCGCCCTCAACGCCGCCGCCCGCCGTCGCCCGCCGCCCCCTCTCGCCCACGTACAGAGAGCTAGCGAGATCGTGGAGAGGGAGAGAGAATTTTTTTTGTTCTTTTTAATTTTAACTAGTTAATTAGTTTAACAAAAACGGTAAAATAACTTAACAAAAAACGTATAGCCGTAAAATAACTTAATTAACAAAAAACGTATAACTTAACAAATAACCGTAAAATTTGATAATTAACAAAAAAAACGTATATACGGAGAGGGGGCGGCGAGGGGGGCGGCGATGCGCGCGGTGTTTTTTTTAGGGATCGAGAGGGGGCGGCGAGGGTTATACATGTGTGTTGTCCTCGCCTCCCTCTCCGTGACGCCGTCGTCTGCCGCCCCGTCTCGCGCTCTACCGCGACACCCTCTCCCACCCCTTCCTCGCGCCCTCCTTTTGCCACCGCCCTTTCGCCACCGCCACCGCCACCGCCCCCCTTCTTCACTTAATTAATTTGTTTTTACTACATGTTTTCAGGACTGACATAATGGTGGACGATAGAGCTGACCCGATTATGGACAACTATGATCCGGACGGTGAAGCACATATGTTCGGCATCATAAACGGCGATATTCTATATGTGCCGACCGGACAAGAAGAAGATGATATCTCTTCTTATCTGAACCTTGACGGTGAAGATGAAGGGCGCCGTCAGCAAGATGATGCCGAACAAACGTCGATAAACGACGATCTTCAAATGGAAGTAGCAACCACCTCCGGCGCCGAGGTATATATATACATTGAGCCTCTGGTGATACAAACTAACTGATTTGAATAAATATGTGTGGACTAACGCGCGCGACTCTCTTTCTTATTTTAGCCCTCGGCCGGATCGTCGAAACAATCGA
>NW_021268413.1:0-890 GCF_002162155.2 Triticum dicoccoides
TACTTCGAAAGAGATTGTCTGTTTTGTACACGAAGTGCATCCAGTTTTTGCCGTAACCCTCTTACTTTCTCGCACATGCTATTTGGGTGAAATGATGATAGCATGCCAACTTGGAACCTTTCAGAGTTAATTTCAAATGCATTTCAATTTCATGGTCTCATAGCTCAAAATAATCAGTAAATGCATGAAAAATAACAAATGTAGTCAGAAAGGGTTGTAAATTGATGATGTGGCTTTCAATGGTTCATTTAGAACACAGAAAAACTATGGAGTTCAAATAAGTTCAAAAAAATGAAATCCCTTTGTAACAGACGAGTTTCCGTATGAAACCCTGATACTTCGAAAGAGATTGTCCGTTTTGTACATGAAGTGCATCCAATTTTTGCCGTAACCCTCTCTACGTTCTCGCACATGCTATGTGATGAAATGATGATACCATGTCAACTTGGAACCTTTTTAGAGTTCATTTTAAATGCTTTTCAATTTCATAGTCTTATAGCTAGAAATAATCAGTAAATGCATGAAAAATAACAAATGTATTCAGAAAGAGTTGTAAATTGATGATGTGGCTTTGAATGGTGCATTTTGAACACAGAATAACTATGGAGTTCAAATAAGTTCAAGAAAATGAAATCCCTTTGTAACAGACGAGTTTCCGTATGAAACCCTGATACTTCGAAAGAGATTGTCCGTTTTGTACACGGAGTGCATCCAGTTTTTGCCGTAACCCTCTCTACTGTCTCGCACATGCTATGTGGGTGAAATGATGATACCATGCCAACTTGGAACCTTTTCAGAGTTCATTTCAAATGCTTTTCAATTTCATGGTCTTATAGCTCAAAATAACCAGTAAATGCACGAAAAATAACAAATGATGTCAGAAACGGTTG
>NW_021268414.1:0-839 GCF_002162155.2 Triticum dicoccoides
GAAACGGGCCAGAATCGGCCAAACCTGCGAGTGTTGATGACCGATAGGTAAATGCACACCGAGGTTCATCGATCGTGGAAATCGCTCCAAGACCTCAAAACGGTGAGTAATAGTCCACGAAATGCGCCAAAATCGGCCAAAACTGCAAGTGTTGATGACCTACACGTAAACACACCTCGGGGATCATTAATCGTGGAAATCGCTCCAGGACCTCAAAAAGGTGAGCAATAGCCCATGAGACGGGACGAATCAGCCAAAACGGCGAGTGTCGATGACCTGCACGTAATAGGACCTTGTAGTTCAACAAGCAAGGAAATCGCACAGGGACCCCAAAATGGTGAGTAATAGCCCATGAAACGGGCCAGAATCGGGCAAAACGGGGAGTGTTGATGAATGACACGTAAGCGCTTCTTGGGGTTCAGCAACCATTAAAATCGCTTCGGGACCCCAAAATGGTGATTAATAGTCCACGAAATGGGCCAGAATCAGTGAAAATTGTGAGTGTTAATGACCTACACGTAAGCGCACATTAGGGTTCAGTAACCATAAAATCGCTCTGAAACCCCAAATCAATGAGTAATAGCCCATGAAACGGGCCAGAACCGGCCAAAATGGCGAGTGTTGATGAATGACACGTAAGCACACCTTGGGCTTCGGCAACCATAAAAATCGCTCTGGGACCCCAAATTGGTGAGTAGTAGTCCACGAAACGGGCCAGAATCGACCAAAACAACGAGTGTTAATGACCTGCACATAAGCGCACCTCGGGGTTCAGTAACCATGGAATTTGCTCCTTACCCCAAAACGGTGAGTAATAGTCTATGAAACGGGTCAGAATC
>NW_021268415.1:0-1404 GCF_002162155.2 Triticum dicoccoides
CACCTCCACTTGGGCCCATTGGCCTTGTACGACCTAGATTTAGTTTTAGGCTGCCTTGGGACGTCCTCCCACCTCCTTGGCCGCCACCCCTTGCTCCTATATAAGTAGATCCATCTAGTAGCTTTTCCTTGGGATTTGTTTAGTTAAAAGTTAGCCATTGCAACTTCGTGTACTTCGTTTGTGTCCAACAACCAGACCAAGACCGCTTACGGATCCCCACCTTTATCAATACTTCATATATACTCGCAATATTCAGATTGCTTTTATCATATTCTTGCTTGTTCTTCGATTGCTTGCAGGAATAGACCTTCGTGGTCAGGTTGATTGTGCTCCAGCGTGGTCAATAACCTTTCGGAGTTGGTTTAGCGATTGCTAAGGCGCAACGTCGTGCACGTTTGTAGTCGGATCGTCAAAGTCATCTTCACCAAATCGATAATTATCATCTCATCGAAAGATCGGGACACCCCCGCCTCTATCAAGTGGTATCAGTTTTCAGGTTGCTCGGTGAGAATTTCCAGTTTTCCTAGATTAGATTTATTTTCTTACCTATTGTCCAAGAAAAAGCCACAAAAAAGAGTTAGATCTATTCATCCTTGGTCCAAGCCAATCTGAGCCTTTGCAATTTTCTTTTCATTGCTTGCATAGTTGAATTATCAGTTGCATCGTCGTGTCGAGTTGCTGGTCTTAGTGTCTAGTTCGTTTAGAGTTTCGAGTTCTGTTCACATTAATCACGCCACCGCTGCATCATTATCTCTTCCGCTGTCCACCACCCATTCATCAATTTCCACCACGTGCTACCCACCATTCATTGTCATAATAATAGTTGAGATCTAGTTTGTTTTGGAAAGAGGGAGAAAAAAAGAGAGAAAAAAAACGAGAGAAAAAAAAGTCAGAGAAAAAAAGGAGAAGAAAAAGAAAAAAAAAGCGTGAGAAAAAAAAAGAGAAGAAAAAAAAATTGGATCTATCTAGAATCAATCTCGTACCTGAATTCGGATTGGAATCTGTTTTGCGCACTGTTCAGTAAAACAGGTGTATCTTCCTCATACGAAGTCCGTTTTGGCTCCGTGAGTACTCAAATTGAAGCTAGCAACGAGCCGCATCTAAATAGTTGCAGAAGCTAGTTCAATATTTGACACCTCAAAATCGGCTTCTAAATAGGTCTTTTTGCCCTCCGAAGTTCGCGAACACAACTTTTTCCAATTTTTCAGGCCAGTTTTAGAATTCTTTGACTCCTCATATCAACTCGGAATTGAGTGATTCTTTTTGCATTGGAAAGCTTGAGTTACTAGCATTCTTTGAAAGAATTTATCAGAAAATTGTCTCAAACTTTTCAAGAGGAAAGTTGGAGAGAGAGTTGTTGTATATCCTGCTTGGCAGTTGTTTTTCATCATTATCTTCACTGCC
>NW_021268416.1:0-1603 GCF_002162155.2 Triticum dicoccoides
TGGTAAGGAAACTCGTTTTGACATCCATCTGCCAGATTTCATAAATGCAGCTAATGCTAACATGATTCCGACGGACTTAAGCATCGCTACGGATGAGAAAATCTCATCGTAGTCAACTCCTTGAACTTGTGAAAAACTCTTCGCCACAAGTCGAGCTTCATAGACGGTGATATCACCATCCACGTCCGTCTTCTTCTTAAAAGATCCATTTATCTCAATGGATTGCCGATCATCGGGCAAGTCCATCAAAGTCCATGCTTTGTTCTGATATATGGATACTATCTCGGATTTCATGGCTTCTAACCATTTGTCGGAATTCGGGCCCACCATCGCTTCTCCATAGCTCGTAGGTTCATTGTTGTCTAGCAGCATGACCTTTAAGACAGGATCACCTTACCACTCCGAAGTAGTACGTGTCCTTGTCGTCCTACGAGGTTCGGTAGTGACTTGATCCGAAGCTTCATGATCACTATCATAAGCTTCCACTTCAATTGGTGTAGGTGCCACAGGAACAACTTCCTGTGCCCTGCCACACACTAGTTGAAGAGGCGGTTCAATAACCTCATCAAGTTTCCACCATCCTCCCACTCAATTCTTTCGAGAGAAACTTTTCCTCGAGAAAGGACCCGATTCTAGAAACAATCCATATTGCTTTCGGATCTGAATTAGGAGGTATACCCAACTGTTTTGGGTTTCCTATGAAGATGCATTTTATCCGCTTTGGGTTCGAGCTTATCAATCCTGAAACTTTTCCACATAAGCGTCGCAGCCCCAAACCTTTAAGAAACGACAACTTAGGTTTCTCTAAACCATAATTCATACGGTGTCATCTCAACGGAATTACGTGGTGCCCTATTTAAAGTGAATGTGATTGTCTCTAATGCCTAACCCATGAACGATAGTGGTAATTCGATAAGAGACATCATGGTACGCACCATATCCAATAGGGTGCAACTATGATGTTCGGACACACCATCACATTATGGTGTTCCAGGCGGTATTAATTGCGAAACAATTTCCACAATGTCTTAATTGTGTGCCAAAACTCGTAACTCAGATATTTATCTCTATGATCATATCATAGACATTTTATCATCTTGTCACAATGATCTTCTACTTCACTCTGAAATTACTTGAACCATTCAATAATTCAGACTTGTGTTTCATCAAGTAAATATACTCAACATTTACTCGAATCATCTGTGAAGTAAGAACATAATGATATTCACTGCATGCCTCAGCACTCATTCGACTGCACACATCAAAATGTGTTACTTCCAACAAGTTGCTATCTTGTTCCATCTTACTGAAAATGAGGCTTTTCAGTCATCTTGCCCATGTGGTATGATTTGCATATCTCAAGTGATTCAAAATCAAGTGAGTCCGAACAATCCATTTGCATGGAGTTTCTTCATGCATATACACCAATAGACATGGTTCGCATGTCTCAAACTTTTCAAAAACGAGTGAGTCCAAAGATCCATCAACATGGAGCTTCTTCATGCGTTTTATACCATTATGACTTACATGGCAGTGCCACAAGTAAGTGGTACTATCATTACTATCTTATATCTTTTGGCATGAAAATGTGTATCACTACGAC
>NW_021268417.1:0-3745 GCF_002162155.2 Triticum dicoccoides
CGTCGCCGCTTCGTATGGTTTCTGACCACCGTTCCAGATCATTGCGCCGCCAAGCAAGTCTTCTCCATCCCTCGTTTCGGCGTGCATCGGGAGAAGGGACAGCAGGCCTCTAGAACCCCGCCTCTCGTGATCCTGTATGGGAGAGGGGCGATCAGGTTTTTGGGGAGCGCACTCGCGCGACTGCTGGCAGCGACGACTTCGCGAACGACGACTTCTTCCCCGACCTCGGCAACCTCATCCTCGACGACATGGGCGACAACGTCAACGCCGTCGGTGCTTCACCCGCGGCACCGTATGTTATTTTATCTTTCTTGTTCGAGATCGTGGTAGAACTCATGTTTCTAGTATATGCCCTAGATGTGATCTGTTCATCTAGTATGCTAGTTCGCATGATTAGTTTAATCTCTGCTATTGCTGTCATGATCTATTTCCTATTTATTCGTATTAAATCTCGTAGTAATTTGCTCATTTTTCCAACACATATCTGTGCATATAGTGTCTGAAATACTAATTATTTGGATATCCGTGACTAAGCTGCATTGGATTTATGAACCTGCTGCTGCACTATATAGATGTCACAAGAACCGTACACCACCTCCATCTTTGCACTACAAAATCTGACTATCAATTCATCTTCACCTCTCTCTCAGCTACAAAGCCTACAATACAATTGCAGCTATCCTTGCAGCAATGGCAACCACACGGGCGACCGCTGCCTTCTTGGTTGCAATCATGCTCCTTTTTGTGTGCATCGGCGCACATGCCGGCGGCGCAGCGACAAGGTCAAGGTGGTAGACCTCGTGGTAGAAACCTGCAAGAATGCTTCGAGCAGCTGCCGCAACAAGCACCTGAACGTCACCCAGGAATTCTGCGTGCAGACTCTCCGGTCCGACAAAAGGAGCTCTGAGTCCAAGGACCTCCGCGACCTGTCGCTCGTCGCCGTTGACATCCTCAAGATCCACGTGGCGGCTGCCGGCGGCAAGGTGAAGGAAGCACTCCAGAAAGCCAAGAAAGGTACGGAGGAGGCGCTCGGCCTCAGGTATTGCCAGGTGGATTACGATGCTGCTATCGGTACCCTCGGCCTCTGCGACGCCATGCTCAGGGACTTCCATGTCCCCATGGGCGACGCCGACGGCCCGTGGTTCTTTGAACTGCCCGAGTGTGTGGAGAAGGCGACTGACCATGTCAGCGACTGCCGGCATGAGCTTCCCATGGAAAGCCAGACAGTTATCAACGATAACGAGGAGTTGATCAAGCTGGGCAGCCTGAACAATGTCTTGCTAGGGCCATATGACTTTGATAGTTAATAATCTACTAGTCATCAACCCGTGCATCAGCACGGGCTAGCACTTCTAATATTAAATACTCCCGCCAGATATTTTACTCTGTATAGAAGATTTATTTGAAGTAAAACAACGTAAAGTTTGACCAACTTACAGAAAAAATATCAATATTCTCAATGTGTAATCAATATCATTAAATGCGGCATGAATTTTAATTTTATACTCTGTGACTTTAGTATTGTACATGTTAATATTTTTTAATATAAATATGCTCAAACTTTATGAAGTTTGACTTCAGGCAAATCTTATATGCAGACTAAAAAGAATTATTTGGAGAAGTAGTATGTAACACTGTAGCAAACAATATATCAAAGTTTGATTTCTGCAATTCTTGATTACGCTAAGCACCATAGGTTATTTGTATTTTATATTCTTGTATTAACCAATAAATTCTTAAAGAAAATCTTTCACGATTGAATTGGAGTTGTGTGATAGATTAATCGTATTTCACAATCATATTTGTGCAAAGAAAATCATAAGAGGATTTCTTTTCAGATTAATGTGCTTGAAAGTTTATTGTACTTTCTATCCTTGCTACACATATGTATATCACATACATAATCATTTGTTTATATGAGATCTTTGTCGTGCAGGAAACATCCACATTATTTTTTACTATAAAAATTTATGTGTATTAAAGATACTTTAATAGTTATATTTTTTATAACTTATCAGGACAAAAAAAAGACATGTGCAACCGTACTATATGTGCAAATAATTAGCGTTCGTAATCTGCACCTGTGTAAAAACATGTTAAGTCTACATAATCGCAAGTATGCATGTCAGGCAAAATAGTTTATCTTTCAAGAGAATAGTACTAAGTTGTGCATAATAGTCCTTAGCATCTAAAATGAACTTACACGACACCACTACCTTGCTCCGGTGTCATCGGATGCAGCCAGCGTCCGGCAGCGTACATGAGGAGGTCGTCGAGCCGCTCCATCCAATATTATTTATCTGTGTCACGCTAGAAATGCTCGTCAAGGATCGGTCTTCCCCTACAGAACTGCAAGCTTCCTTGTTCTGATCATTTATTAGGAGTAGTAAGAAAAGCAGTATAAACTTGAACAGGATTTAAATTTGAAAAAAAGACATATAGCGGTGCAATATTGATCTAAATTTTTTTGACCACATAGATATCCTTTACTTTGCAATATAATGGACAAAATTAATAATTATAATGTTGTCGACTTACATTTGCTTTTATGTAGAACACCCATACAGTAGTACTACCAAACATGATGTGATTGAGTACTCATTACCGGGGACATTGATCGGTTGCCCCTATGCTATCTTCACAAACGAAATTCCGTCAATGAAAAGTAATTTCATAATTTATGTGGCCTATGTGGCCAGTTCAAGAAATCATAACAATAGTTTGATTGTCTAATTCCTAAAAAATAATTTTACTCCTCAAAATAGAATAATGCAAATAACATCCAACTTATTTCTAATATAATTTTCTTGGTTCATCATCTCTTAGATTATATCAATTAGTCATGAGTCTTAGCTCAATGCAAATCTTTCCTTGCCAAGCGGAGCCTTTGTCATCTAGCCACCAGTCTCGACCAGCTCCACATCCGTGGTTGACAAACTTCAGCTTCAATCTCCCTTTAAAAAATTTACTGTCCAACTAAACATGAGAGGTATTTTTGTTGTAGCATATAGAAAAATAAATTAGGCCGCCCTTGTGACACTTTGTGGTTCACCGATGGCCATGCAGGTGGGAAAGCACATTCAGTGACAAATAATCGTGATCGGCGGCCATTGGTAGGACAGCAGGATCGAAGCAGAGGAGGAGGCATCGGCCGTACAGATGAGTCCACACAGATTTTTGTCGGGAGAATATTTTATTGATGGAGCCATTGGGTCTAGTTTCTATTTCACGGTCAATCAGCTGGATCGCGGATTTTTTTCCATTTTTATCATTGGACTTTTTTTTACATTTCATCTTGGATTTTTTAACAGAGACATTCCTTCTTAATTTGTGCAGCGGGTGGAGTTTTTCCTTGCTTTTTCGATTGACGTGAGGCTTTCCTTGTTTTTATTTGGTCATGTATGTTTAATCTTTTATTTCATGTATGTATTTTTTTTCTGTAAGGTTTTATTTCACATACGTAATAAGAAGTCATTTTTTGAGGTTGTGTCTTTTTTTGTCATTTCCCATACCAAAGATCAAGTCGTATGTTTCTTTGTAAGATTTTATTTCACGTATGTGGTGAAAACTGTTTTTGTAGCTTGTTTTTCTTCTGGGAAGTAACGTGTATGCTAAGGACTATTTTTTTGGAAGGCGTGGGCTTAATCTTCAATTATATGTACGTGGTGAGAACCCTATTTTTTTATGAGAAGTAACGCGGATGCTAAGGACTGTCCCTTTTTCTTTACGTGACTTCTATTTTTTT
>NW_021268418.1:0-3745 GCF_002162155.2 Triticum dicoccoides
CGTCGCCGCTTCGTATGGTTTCTGACCACCGTTCCAGATCATTGCGCCGCCAAGCAAGTCTTCTCCATCCCTCGTTTCGGCGTGCATCGGGAGAAGGGACAGCAGGCCTCTAGAACCCCGCCTCTCGTGATCCTGTATGGGAGAGGGGCGATCAGGTTTTTGGGGAGCGCACTCGCGCGACTGCTGGCAGCGACGACTTCGCGAACGACGACTTCTTCCCCGACCTCGGCAACCTCATCCTCGACGACATGGGCGACAACGTCAACGCCGTCGGTGCTTCACCCGCGGCACCGTATGTTATTTTATCTTTCTTGTTCGAGATCGTGGTAGAACTCATGTTTCTAGTATATGCCCTAGATGTGATCTGTTCATCTAGTATGCTAGTTCGCATGATTAGTTTAATCTCTGCTATTGCTGTCATGATCTATTTCCTATTTATTCGTATTAAATCTCGTAGTAATTTGCTCATTTTTCCAACACATATCTGTGCATATAGTGTCTGAAATACTAATTATTTGGATATCCGTGACTAAGCTGCATTGGATTTATGAACCTGCTGCTGCACTATATAGATGTCACAAGAACCGTACACCACCTCCATCTTTGCACTACAAAATCTGACTATCAATTCATCTTCACCTCTCTCTCAGCTACAAAGCCTACAATACAATTGCAGCTATCCTTGCAGCAATGGCAACCACACGGGCGACCGCTGCCTTCTTGGTTGCAATCATGCTCCTTTTTGTGTGCATCGGCGCACATGCCGGCGGCGCAGCGACAAGGTCAAGGTGGTAGACCTCGTGGTAGAAACCTGCAAGAATGCTTCGAGCAGCTGCCGCAACAAGCACCTGAACGTCACCCAGGAATTCTGCGTGCAGACTCTCCGGTCCGACAAAAGGAGCTCTGAGTCCAAGGACCTCCGCGACCTGTCGCTCGTCGCCGTTGACATCCTCAAGATCCACGTGGCGGCTGCCGGCGGCAAGGTGAAGGAAGCACTCCAGAAAGCCAAGAAAGGTACGGAGGAGGCGCTCGGCCTCAGGTATTGCCAGGTGGATTACGATGCTGCTATCGGTACCCTCGGCCTCTGCGACGCCATGCTCAGGGACTTCCATGTCCCCATGGGCGACGCCGACGGCCCGTGGTTCTTTGAACTGCCCGAGTGTGTGGAGAAGGCGACTGACCATGTCAGCGACTGCCGGCATGAGCTTCCCATGGAAAGCCAGACAGTTATCAACGATAACGAGGAGTTGATCAAGCTGGGCAGCCTGAACAATGTCTTGCTAGGGCCATATGACTTTGATAGTTAATAATCTACTAGTCATCAACCCGTGCATCAGCACGGGCTAGCACTTCTAATATTAAATACTCCCGCCAGATATTTTACTCTGTATAGAAGATTTATTTGAAGTAAAACAACGTAAAGTTTGACCAACTTACAGAAAAAATATCAATATTCTCAATGTGTAATCAATATCATTAAATGCGGCATGAATTTTAATTTTATACTCTGTGACTTTAGTATTGTACATGTTAATATTTTTTAATATAAATATGCTCAAACTTTATGAAGTTTGACTTCAGGCAAATCTTATATGCAGACTAAAAAGAATTATTTGGAGAAGTAGTATGTAACACTGTAGCAAACAATATATCAAAGTTTGATTTCTGCAATTCTTGATTACGCTAAGCACCATAGGTTATTTGTATTTTATATTCTTGTATTAACCAATAAATTCTTAAAGAAAATCTTTCACGATTGAATTGGAGTTGTGTGATAGATTAATCGTATTTCACAATCATATTTGTGCAAAGAAAATCATAAGAGGATTTCTTTTCAGATTAATGTGCTTGAAAGTTTATTGTACTTTCTATCCTTGCTACACATATGTATATCACATACATAATCATTTGTTTATATGAGATCTTTGTCGTGCAGGAAACATCCACATTATTTTTTACTATAAAAATTTATGTGTATTAAAGATACTTTAATAGTTATATTTTTTATAACTTATCAGGACAAAAAAAAGACATGTGCAACCGTACTATATGTGCAAATAATTAGCGTTCGTAATCTGCACCTGTGTAAAAACATGTTAAGTCTACATAATCGCAAGTATGCATGTCAGGCAAAATAGTTTATCTTTCAAGAGAATAGTACTAAGTTGTGCATAATAGTCCTTAGCATCTAAAATGAACTTACACGACACCACTACCTTGCTCCGGTGTCATCGGATGCAGCCAGCGTCCGGCAGCGTACATGAGGAGGTCGTCGAGCCGCTCCATCCAATATTATTTATCTGTGTCACGCTAGAAATGCTCGTCAAGGATCGGTCTTCCCCTACAGAACTGCAAGCTTCCTTGTTCTGATCATTTATTAGGAGTAGTAAGAAAAGCAGTATAAACTTGAACAGGATTTAAATTTGAAAAAAAGACATATAGCGGTGCAATATTGATCTAAATTTTTTTGACCACATAGATATCCTTTACTTTGCAATATAATGGACAAAATTAATAATTATAATGTTGTCGACTTACATTTGCTTTTATGTAGAACACCCATACAGTAGTACTACCAAACATGATGTGATTGAGTACTCATTACCGGGGACATTGATCGGTTGCCCCTATGCTATCTTCACAAACGAAATTCCGTCAATGAAAAGTAATTTCATAATTTATGTGGCCTATGTGGCCAGTTCAAGAAATCATAACAATAGTTTGATTGTCTAATTCCTAAAAAATAATTTTACTCCTCAAAATAGAATAATGCAAATAACATCCAACTTATTTCTAATATAATTTTCTTGGTTCATCATCTCTTAGATTATATCAATTAGTCATGAGTCTTAGCTCAATGCAAATCTTTCCTTGCCAAGCGGAGCCTTTGTCATCTAGCCACCAGTCTCGACCAGCTCCACATCCGTGGTTGACAAACTTCAGCTTCAATCTCCCTTTAAAAAATTTACTGTCCAACTAAACATGAGAGGTATTTTTGTTGTAGCATATAGAAAAATAAATTAGGCCGCCCTTGTGACACTTTGTGGTTCACCGATGGCCATGCAGGTGGGAAAGCACATTCAGTGACAAATAATCGTGATCGGCGGCCATTGGTAGGACAGCAGGATCGAAGCAGAGGAGGAGGCATCGGCCGTACAGATGAGTCCACACAGATTTTTGTCGGGAGAATATTTTATTGATGGAGCCATTGGGTCTAGTTTCTATTTCACGGTCAATCAGCTGGATCGCGGATTTTTTTCCATTTTTATCATTGGACTTTTTTTTACATTTTATCTTGGATTTTTTAACAGAGACATTCCTTCTTAATTTGTGCAGCAGGTGGAGTTTTTCCTTGCTTTTTCGATTGACGTGAGGCTTTCCTTGTTTTTATTTGGTCATGTATGTTTAATCTTTTATTTCATGTATGTATTTTTTTTCTGTAAGGTTTTATTTCACATACGTAATAAGAAGTCATTTTTTGAGGTTGTGTCTTTTTTTGTCATTTCCCATACCAAAGATCAAGTCGTATGTTTCTTTGTAAGATTTTATTTCACGTATGTGGTGAAAACTGTTTTTGTAGCTTGTTTTTCTTCTGGGAAGTAACGTGTATGCTAAGGACTATTTTTTTGGAAGGCGTGGGCTTAATCTTCAATTATATGTACGTGGTGAGAACCCTATTTTTTTATGAGAAGTAACGCGGATGCTAAGGACTGTCCCTTTTTCTTTACGTGACTTCTATTTTTTT
>NW_021268419.1:0-1100 GCF_002162155.2 Triticum dicoccoides
GACACCCCGGCCGGATCTCCTTGCGGATGGAACCCGAATAGGCGATAAACCTGGACTAGAGACTTGTTCGGTTAGTCAGGTCGTGGCCGACTCCCTCGCCCGGCTTCCGCTTGAAGGTTGCCGAGGTACATGACGTGTACAGGGCGATAAGTGGCGAGAGCGTGTGTGAAGAAGTACACCCCTGCAGGGTTAACATCATCTATTCGAATAGCCGGATTCCTCGGATATGGAAACTTGGACCCCTTGCATAGTTCATAGACAAGTGAAAGTGGATACCCTAAAATACGCAAGATAAGCGTGAGTGCTATGGATGGCGTTCTCGTAGGGAGACGGGAGCGGATCCATAGTGGTGTATTGATATGGTGAATATGTGGACTCGTGTGCGCCACCTCTAAAGAGTTACTTGCAGTCGTAGTTCAGGATAGCCACCGAGTCAAAGCTGGCTTGCTGCAGTCAAACTCCACCATCCCCTTTGTTGATAATGATGCATGTGTAGATAGATCTGATGTAAGTCTTGCTGGGTACATTTGTACTCACGTTTGCCTATTTTATGTTTTGCAGAGAGACTTCAGTCTCACTAGTAGTTCCACGTGGACTTCGATGTTTAGCTTGTTACCTCAGCTACGATCTTGTGCCCCGGCAGGATTTGGTAGATAGTCAGGCTTCTCAGCCTTTTTCATTTATAGATGTCTGTACTCAGACATGATAGCTTCCGCATGTGCTTTGACTTGTATGCTCTGATTGTTGGGTCATGAGACCCATGTTTGTAATATCTCGCTCCTCGGAGCCTATTGAATAAATTACTTGAGTCGTAGAGTCATGTTGTGATGCCATGTTGTATTTGCACATATCGAGCATATTGTGTGTATGTAATTGAAATGCTTGGTATGTGTGGGATCTGACCATCTAGTTGTTTATCTTTAGTAGCCTCTCTTACGGGGAAATGTCTCCTAGTGTTTCACTGAGCCATGGTAGCTTGCTACTGCTCCGGAACACTTAGGCTGGCCGGCATGTGTCCTTCTTCGTTCCTGTGTCTGTCCCTTCGGGGAAATGTCACGCGATGAATACCGGAGTCCTGTTAGCCCGCTACAGCCCGGTTC
>NW_021268420.1:0-926 GCF_002162155.2 Triticum dicoccoides
ACGAGTCACCTTCCCTAAGGTGTATCGTTATGGTATCATGGCAACTCAACTCCTCGCTACGTTGACAATCGTTTACCACCTTCTTAGGTATGAAATTATTGTCTACCTAGTGAACCTTCGTCATCCGTTTCTTCCACCCCTATTGATGTGTATCTCGTGTCTCAACCCGAAAGATGGTTCTATGTCTCATTCCGTAAGTTAATCTTGAGTTGTTCGATCTTCGAGGAGATCGACCCTTCTAGAGTCTCCTTCTTCCCCCCCCCCCCTGTCATGTTGACAGGATTTCTCAGAGCAAGACGACAAGACAAAGATGGTGTTCAAATCAACGTTCATTTGAAGTGCACCCTGGATCGTGAACATTATACTAGTTGCGTTTCCCCTTCACCTTACCCTACGCTTGAATCTCGAGACGAGATTCTTGCTTAGTGGGGGTGAGTTGTCACATCCCTAGCTTCTGGTGCTGTCTGGTGTGTGCATCATGTTTAAATTCAAATGAAATTTGAATTGAGGAATTTTCAAAGCCTCAGAATCCTTTAAAAAAAATGATCAAGATAAAAATTGCTTCAAATAAGTCCAAGAAAATGTTCTTGTTATCCTCTGGAAATATTGGCAAGAGGTAAAATCCAAACCAATATTTTCGGTATCTCAGAAACATTTATTTTGGGTATTTGAATTAAATCAATAGCTATTTGAATTGGACTTATATCTACTGTTAAATAAATATAGGTCCAATAATTCTGAAATATTTTTGTGGAGCATTGTTTTAATTCTTTTTAGCTCCTAAAAATATTGTCAGAAGCAAAATAAATTGAATTGGTTTCAAAACCAAATTCAAAACAAACCTGCAAAATAGAAAACAGAATTAAAACAAAACAGAGAGAAAAAAATAAAAAGAACAGAAGCCTACCTGGGCCACTTACCTGTAG
>NW_021268421.1:0-1951 GCF_002162155.2 Triticum dicoccoides
TAGCCATCTCGAATTAAACGAGATCCCGATACAATGTTCATGCTCAAAGCTGGCACTAAATAACAATTATTAAGGTTTAAAACTAATCCCGAAGGGAGATGCAGAGGTAGCGTGCCGACGGCGATCACATTGACCTTGGAACCATTCCCGACGCGCATCGTCACCTCGTCCTTTGCCAGTTTCCGCTTATTCCGCAGCCCCTGCTTTGAGTTACAAATGTGAGCAACTGCACCGGTATCAAATACCCAGGAGCTACTACGGGCACTAGTAAGGTACACATCAATTACATGTATATCACATATACCTTTTGTTTTGCCGGCCTTCTTATCCGCTAAGTACTTAGGGCAGTTCCGCTTCCAGTGACCGCTTCCCTTGCAATAAAAGCACTCAGTCTCGGGCTTGGGTCCATTCTTTGGCTTCTTCCCGGTAGCTTGCTTGCCGGGCGCGGCAACCTCCTTGCCGTCCTTCTTGAAGTTCTTTTTACCCTTGCCTTTCTTGAACTTAGTGGTTTTATTGACCATCAACACTTGATGTTCCTTCCTGACTTCTACCTCTGCTGATTTCAGCATAGCAAATACTTCAGGAATGGTCTTTTCCATCCCCTGCATATTGAAGTTCATCACAAAGCTCTTGTAGCTTGGTGGAAGCGACTCGAGGATTCTGTCAATGACCGCATCATCCGGGAGATTAACTCCCAGCTGAGTCAAGCGGTTATGCAACCCAGACATAGTGAGTATGTGCTCACTGACAGAACTGTTTTCCTCCATCTTACAGCTGAAGAATTTGTCGGAGACTTCATATCTCTCGACCCGGGCATGAGCTTGAAAAACCATTTTCAGCTCTTCGAACATCTCATATGCTCCATGTCTCTCAAAACGCTTTTGGAGCCCCGGCTCTAGGCTGTAAAGCATGCCGCACTGAACGAGGGAGTAGTCATCGAAACGTGCCTGCCAAGCGTTCATAACATCTTGTTCTGCAGGGAGAACGGGTGCGTCACGAAGCGGTGCTTGTAGGACATAATCTTTCTTGGCAGCTATGAGGATGATCCTCAGGTTCCGGACCCAGTCCGTATAGTTGCTGCCATCGTCTTTCAGCTTAGTTTTCTCTAGGAACGCGTTGAAGTTGAGGACTACGTTGGCCATTTGATCTACAAGACATATTGCAAATATTTTAGACTAAGTTCATGATAATTAAGTTCAACTAATCAAATTATTAGTGAACTCCCACTTAGATTAGACATCCCTCTAGTCATCTAAGTATTACATGATCTGAGTTAAACTAGACCGTGTCCGATCATCACGTGAGACGGACTAGTCAACATCGGTGAACATCTTCATGTTGATCGTATCTTCTATACGACTCATGCTCGACCTTTCGGTCTTCCGTGTTCCGAGGCCATGTCTGTACATGCTAGGCTCGTCAAGTCAACCTAAGTGTTTGCACGTGTAAATCTGTCTTACACCCGTTGTATGTGAACGTCTGAATAAAACACCCGATCATCACGTGGTATTTTGAAACAGCGAACTGTCGCAACGGTGCACAGTTAGGGGGAACACTTCTTAAATTTATTGTGAGGGATCATCTTATTTACTACCGTCGTTCTAAGTAAACAAGATGCAAAACATGATAAACATCACATGCAATCAAATAATAAACGTGACATGATATGGCCAATATCACATAGCTCCTTTGATCTCCATCTTGGGGCTCCATGATCATCTTGTCACCGGCTTGACACCATGATCTCCATCATCATGATCTCCATCATCGTGTCTCCATGAAGTTGCTCGCCAACTATTACTTCTACTACTATGGCTAACGCGTTTAGCAATAAAGTAAAGTAATTTACATGGCGTTTCTCGATGACACGCAGGTCATTAAAAGAATAAAGACAACTCCTATGGCTCCTGCCGGTTGTCATACTCATCGACATGCAAGTCGTGAATCCTAT
>NW_021268422.1:0-2062 GCF_002162155.2 Triticum dicoccoides
TGTCACATCCCTAGCTTCAGGCATTGCTCTAGGTTAGCTTCATGTGTGCATCATGTCTATATTTTTGAAACTTGAATTGAGGAATATTGGAAGCCTCAAAACCCTAAATAAAAGAGGGGCAAAAACCCTAGAAATCTCATTCATTGCTCCAAAAGGGCTCTTCATAAATGTTTGATAATTTTTGGTAAGGGTTCTGGTCCCAACCAAAATATTGAACATTTTTAAGGATTTATTTTTGGGACTTTGAATTTAAATCATTAGCTATTTGAATTTGAATTATATTCATATAATTAGAATATAATTTAAATACCCCTGAAATATTTTATAAGCTTTTGGAAAAGTCCATCTAGCATTATAAAATATTCAGAGGAGTTTTTGGCATTGTTTGAATTAGTTTTAAAATTCAAAACAGTGGCAAAATAAATTAAATAAAACAAAAACAGAAGAAAAATATAAAACAGAATAGAAATAAAAGAGAGAGAGAGAAGGAAGTACTTGGCCTCACCCGTGCAGCCCAGCCGGCCCAGCTCCCCCACCTGGCCGGCCTAGCCCACCTCCTCCCCTTTGTCTTCTTCCTCCCCTCGCACCGAAGCAGCTCGGTGGCGAGCGCCGATGCCGCCTCGGCCACCTCCTGCCTCCCTGCTTGCCTCCGCTACTCCCTGGAGACGCCACGCGGCTCCCTCAGGCCTCTCTCAACTCCCTCCCATGCTCATCCCCTTCTCCTGCTCTCCCTCTCGCTCCGCACCTCGGACCCGAACGGAGCCGTCGCCACCGACGCCGTTCGACGCGGCCACCATCCCCCTCTCGCCTCCCCGACACCTCCCAGAGCTCCGCAGTGCCTCCCTCGACCTCCTCGACGTCTCACGCGACCAGAAGGGCCCCGAGCAGCCGCCATCGTCATCATCCCCAAGCTTCGGCCCCGGCGCCGTTCTCCGTCGAATTCGGCCACTCCGGCGCGCCCCCGAGCTCGCTGACCCTCCCTGCACGATCCCCGTGAGTCCCTGCTCCATTTCCCCCTAACCCCAAGTCCGACTTCGAGCTCTAGCCGCCCCCTCTACCGGAGCCGAGACGCTCCGCCGCACGGACTCGTCGCCGGCGAAGCCCCGGTGACCAAATGGCCCCGCGCGTGCGTCCGTTGCACTCGCAACGACCCGTGGAGCAACGCTAGTGTGGCAGCTAGCTTGTTTGCAAGCCGCAGCACTAAACCTGCACCCACCCGAGCTCCGGCCGCCGCCTCGGGCTCCATTCCGACGAACCCCGGCCACCCCCGCACCTCCCGTTGGCCCCCCTAGATGCGCACGGGCACGGGCTACCTTCTGGTGCCCTTCGCGCGTCCAGCCGCCGCCCGTAGCGCAACCCCAGTGAACTTCCGCCGCGTTTCGGGTCGCCGCCGGCCGAACTCCGGTGGCCAGTGACGTGGCGCTGTCATTAGCCACTAATGACCACGCTAAACACCCCCCACAGCCACTGACAGTGGGCCCCGTAGTGGGTCAAAGCCCGGGTCAACGCGGGATTAGCCCCTGTGTCACTGACGTGTGGACCCCACACGTTAGGTTTGACCCGAGCCGGCCCCTGTTGACTTGCTGACGTCATGCCAACGTCATGCTGACGCAGTAATGCTTTCTGGATTTAATTTAATTCTGAAATTCCAGAAAATAGCTAAAACTTCTAAAATTCATAGAAAATTAACCGTAACTCCAAATTAAATAATTTATATATGAAAAATTATCAGAAAAATTCAAGGAATCCATATGTACCATTTTCATGCATGTTAGAACAACTTATAGCTGCTGTTTAGCACAAAACAATTAAATGGCATTTAAATAATCACATATGGAGTTTGAATTTTAATCTTGTATTCAAACCAACTTCATTTAATCTGTTGCTAGTTGCATTAGCTCAAAACACATTCATATTGCCATGTCATGAGCATGCATCATATTGTGCATTGCATTGATTGTACTTCTTCTTTGTTGCCGGTATTTGTCCCCTCTCGATAGACGTGATACCGATGATGTGATCGTTGACACTGATGAAGACTCAATGTTATCTTCAGAAGTGC
>NW_021268423.1:0-1454 GCF_002162155.2 Triticum dicoccoides
CTAATACTTAAGAATATTCTTTGGCTCCCCTTGTGTCGAATCAATAAATTTGGGTTGAATACTCTACCCTCGAAAGCTGTTGCGATGCCCTACACTTGTGGGTCATCAAGACTAATTTCTGGCGCCGTTGCCGGGGAGCATAGCTCTATTCTTTGAGTCACTTGGGATTTATATCTGTTGATGACTATGAGGAACTTGAAAGACGAAAGAACCAAGATTTTTCCCTCAACTACGAGGGGAGGTAAGGAACTGCCATCTAGCTCTCACTACAAAAAAAAGACACATCCATGACATTTTGGGCCGAATGAAATTTTTTTCTGTCATACATATGACACTTCTATGACGATAATTGTGAAAAAACCTGGTATCATCAGAGATGTGGTGGGCTCCTACTTCTATGACAAAAAATCAAGACAGAAAATGGGATTTTTGTCCTGGGCGGGCCGGAGACGCAGCTGCATGACATTCTTTCGGCCGTCCATGACGGAAAAAACCGTGGTAGAAGCGAGGGGGAGGAAAATTTGGGAAGTCGCCGGTTACGGTGGGAGAGTGATGTGCGTTTCTCTCGTACAAGTACACGCGCGTGTGTGAGGCGTTGGCTCTAACTGAAGCCGAGCGAGGCGTTGGGCTCTAACTGAACCCGAGCGATTGCACTGCAGGCTACATGTTACTGAACCCGAGCGATCGATCGATGGCTGTTAACTGAACCCGATGGAGCGATTCCTTCGCTATTGCTGCTAACTGAAGCCGATAGATGCTGCCTCTGGGATGAACAATGAGCGTTGCGGGGGGGTTTGGATGAATAGTGAGCGGTGGCGTTGCCTTTGGATGAACAGGAACCCGTGGTGTTGAGGGCTGGATGAACAGTAGACGGTGGAGGGGTGGCCGTAGAGGGGTGGTTGAACAGGACCCCGTGGTGTGGAGGGCTAGATGAACAGTAGACGGTGGCGAGGTGCCCGTGGAGGGGTGGTTGAACAGTAGTCGGTGGAGTAGCGCGCGGTGGAGGCTAGATGAACAAGAGCCTGTGGAGGCTGGAGGAGGTCGACGGTAGCCCTTGGAGGCTGGAGGAGGTCGACGGTGGAGATGAACAGTATCCCATGGAGTCCCGTTTTGCGGTACGCCACACCCCTCCCAATTAACAAGACCCCCGTTTCGACCGTAGGAGGTCTATTTCGTCCATTTTTGTTGTACGCCACACCCCTCCCGATCAACAGGACCCCCGTTTCGACCGTAGGAGGTCCGTTTCGTCCGTTTTGCGGTACGCCACACCCCTCCCGATCAACATGACCCCCGTTTCGACTGTAGGAGGTCCGTTGGCCTTGTTTCCATTGCCTGTTCCATCCAAGTTGGTTGGCTCCCACGCGTTCCGTTGCCTCCCGATGAACACGACACATTCCGTTGCCTCCCGATGAACACGACGCATTCCGTTGCCTCCCGATGAACACGACGCATTC
>NW_021268424.1:0-1075 GCF_002162155.2 Triticum dicoccoides
CCCCCTTGATCACCAGATATCGCCTATTCTACTCTATACTGCTTGCATTAGAGTAGTGTAGCATGTTACTGCTTTCGTTAATCCTATTCTGATGCATAGCCTGACATTGTCGCTACATCTGTTGATACCTTACCTGCAATCCTATATGCTTAGTATAGGATGCTAGTTTATCATCATTGGCCCTACATTCTTGTCAGTCTGCCTTGCTATACTATCGGGCCGTGATCACTTGGGAGGTGATCACGGGTATATACTATACATACATACATACTATACAGATGGTGACTAAAGTCGGGTCAGCTCATTGAGTACCCGCAAGTGATTCTGACTAGGGGGCTGAAAGGACAGGTGGCTCCATCCCGGTAGAGGTGGGCCTGGGTTCCCGATGGCCCTCGACTGTTACTTTGTGGCGGAGCGACAGGGCAGGTTGAGACCACCTAGGAGACAGGTGGGCCTGGCCCTGTTCGGCGTTCGCGGATACTTAACACGCTTAACGAGATCTTGGTATTTGATCTGAGTCGGCTACGAGCCTATACGCACTAACCATCTACGTGGGAATAGTTATGGGTATCCCGACGTCGTGGTATCAGCCGAAGCACTTCAGACGTCAGCGACGGAGCGGCGCGCGCCGAATTGGACTGGAACGCCACTAGGCTAGGTCTGCTTTCGGCCGCCCACGCAACGTGCGGGTGTGCTCAGGGCGATGGGCCCAGACCCCTGCGCGCTTAGGTTTAGACCGGCGTGCTGGCCTCTCTGTTTTGCCTAGGTGGGGCTGCGACGTGTTGATCTTCCGAGGCCGGGCATGACCCAGGAAAGTGTGTCTGGCCAAATGGGATCGAGCGTGTTGGGTTATGTGGTGCACCCCTGCAGGGAAGTTAATCTATTCGAATAGCCGTGATCTTCGGTAACAGGACGACTTGGAGTTGTACCTTGACCTTATGACAACTAGAACCGGATACTTAATAAAACACACCCTTCCAAGTGCCAGATACAACCGGTGGTCGCTCTACCTCAGGGATATGAGGAGGGGATCGCCGGGTAGGATTATGCTATGAGATGTTACTTGGAGATGCTA
>NW_021268425.1:0-1152 GCF_002162155.2 Triticum dicoccoides
TTTTATGAACTATGCAAGTTACTCATCTATTCATGTGTCATATATGCAAAAATCAAGGGAAGTAAAAATGGATGACATATACATATACAACATGTACACCTTGTCTTTTTTGTTAGCCACATTTCAGATTAAGCAACGCCGAGGACGGCTTTATTTTCAAGAAGGGGAGGATGATGAGGACATGACTACCTTGGATATGACCAAAAATATTGCATATATGCATATTTGTCAGGTGATTTCTAGTGCAAACTATTCAATAATCTATTTATGTTATCCAGAACAAAAATACTTCACACACTTTTGTGTTTTGTCTAATTGCAGGTGTATGGGACATTTGTACAATCCACATATGAAGATAAGGAAGAAAGAGATGTTTATTTGCTGTCCAAAAAGTTCTCTCACGTCACTTTTGGCCCAAGAGAAGATAGAGTTCAGGTCTCTCACGTTCTGGATTCAGATTCGGACTGCACAGACACACCTGACTCAAAATGCACACAAGTTTTTCATACGGACTCCGAATTGGGTGATTCTTTTTTTGTTGGAAACTAGATTTCGTGCACTTTCCAACCCAATTGGAATCACATTCAAATTCGTCCGGAGCGTTGAGTTGTGGATGAAACAATCTGATGCTGCAGCAGAATCCGAGTCAAACTACAAGTCCAAAGGTGTTACATCACCTCCACTTGGGCCCATTGGCCTTGTACGACTTAGATTTAGTTTTAGGCTGCCTTGGGACGTCCTCCCACCTCCTTGGCCGCCACCCCTTGCTCCTATATAAGTAGATCCATCTAGTAGCTTTTCCTGGGGATTTGTTTAGTTAAAAGTTAGCCATTGCAACTTCGTGTACTTCGTTTGTGTCCAACGACCAGACCAAGACCGCTTACACATCCCCACCATTATCAATACCTCATATATATTTGCAATATTCAGATTGCTTTATCATATTCTTGCTCGTTCTTCGATTGCTTGCAGGAATAGACCTTCGTGGTCAGGCTGACCGTGCTTCCGGCATCGTCAGTAACCTCAGGAGATTGGTTTAGCGATTGCTAAGGCGCAACGTCGTGCACGTTTGTAGTCGGATCGTCAAAGTCGTCTCCACCAAATCGATAGTTATCATCTCATCGAAAGATCGGGACACCCCCGCCTCTATCA
>NW_021268426.1:0-1490 GCF_002162155.2 Triticum dicoccoides
CCAAGTATTTGGCGGATAAGAAGGATGGCAAGGTGAACAAAGGTATATGTGATATACATGTTATTGATGTGTACCTTACCAATGCTCGCAGTAGCACCTGGGTATTTGATACTGGTTCTGTTGCTAATATTTGCAACTCGAAACAGGGACTACAGAATAAGCGGGCACTGGCAAAGGACGAGGTGACGATGCGCGTGGGAAACGGTTCCAAAGTCGATGTGATCGCGGTCGGCACGCTACCTCTACATCTACCTTCGGGATTAATATTAGACCTAAATAATTGTTATTTGGTGCCAGCGTTGAGCATGAACATTATATCTGGATCTTGTTTAATGCGAGACGGTTATTCATTTAAATCAGAGAATAATGGTTGTTCTATTTATATGAGTAATATCTTTTATGGTCATGCACCCTTGAAGAGTGGTCTATTCTTACTAAATCTCGATAGTAGTAGTACACATATTCATAATGTTGAAACCAAAAGATACAGAGTTGATAATGAAAGTGCAACTTATTTGTGGCACTGTCGTTTAGGTCATATCGGTGTAAAACGCATGAAGAAACTCCATACTAATGGACTTTTGGAACCACTTGATTATGAATCACTTGGTACTTGCGAACCGTGCCTCATGGGCAAGATGACTAAAACACCGTTCTCCGGTACTATGGAGAGAGCAACAGATTTGTTGGAAATCATACATACCGATGTATGTGGTCCGATGAATATTGAGGCTCGTGGCGGATATCGTTATTTTCTCACCTTCACACATGATTTGAGCAGATATGGATATATCTACTTAATGAAGCATAAGTCTGAAACATTTGAAAAGTTCAAAGAATTTCAGAGTGAAGTTGAAAGTCATCGTAACAAGAAAATAAAGTTTCTACGATCTGATCGTGGAGGAGAATATTTGAGTTACGAGTTTGGTGTACATTTGAAAAACTGTGGAATAGTTTCGCAACTCACGCCCCCCGGAACACCACAGCGTAATGGTGTGTCCGAACGTCGTAATCGTACTTTACTAGATATGGTGCGATCTATGATGTCTCTTACAGATTCACCGCTATCATTTTGGGGATATGCTTTAGAGACGGCCGCATTCACGTTAAATAGGGCACCATCAAAATCCGTTGAGACGACGCCTTATGAACTATGGTTTGGCAAGAAACCAAAGTTGTCGTTTCTTAAAGTTTGGGGCTGCGATGCTTATGTGAAAAAACTTCAACCTGATAAGCTCGAACCCAAATCGGAGAAATGTGTATTCATAGGATACCCAAAGGAAACTGTTGGGTACACCTTCTATCACAGATCCGAAGGCAAAACATTTGTTGCTAAGAATGGATCATTTCTAGAGAAGGAGTTTCTCTCGAAAGAAGTGAGTGGGAGGAAAGTAGAACTTGACGAGGTAACTGTACCTGCTCCCTTACTGGAAAGTAGTTCATCACAGAAAACTGTTTCAGTGACACCTACACCAGTTAGTGAGGAAGCC
>NW_021268427.1:0-1527 GCF_002162155.2 Triticum dicoccoides
AAAAATGATCAGAAAAATCCAATCTATCCATCTGTACTATTTTCATGCATGATCAAACAAGTTAAATTGATGTTTTAAGCAGAACAAGGAAAAGCACTTTAAAAGGCCATATTTGAATTTGAAATTTGAATCCTTGATTCAAATTTGTTCAAACCCTTCTGGTTTTAGTTGCATTAGCCCAATACACTCATATTGCCATGTTTCATGCATGCATCATATTGTTGCACATTGTTTGGTGATGTTTGTGTATCGGTGCTCTCTGCGGCAGGTTCTGTCTCCGAGGAATACCGTGATTACCCTAACGAAGAACCGTATCAGTGCATCGAACCATCAGGCAAGCAACCAACCATTTGATCATATCGATACAATCCCATGTTCTCGCTCCTGCTCTCTTTTACTGCATTAAGACAACGCGTTTCAAACTGCTGTGTGCTATGGTAGTTGAACCCATTTCCTCTGCATGACCTGTCATTGCCACAGTAACTAGATGAAACCCACTAGCATGTGTAGGAGTTGTTTGAGCCATATGTATGTGTTGTTCCTACCTTGCTATGCCTGCTATGCTTAGAGTCGTGTCAGGTCTGGTTCATCTGGGTGATGGGCTGGAGTGAAATGATTATGTCAGTAATGAGAGTGGTGTGGTGAACACGATTTGGTAAAGGTATCGATGAGAGGCCATGTAGGAGTACATGGTGGGTTGTTTCATTGAAGCCGACCTTAAGCACTGAGATCTGTATGTGTGATTTAAGAATCAGCTACTACCATGCATTGGGCCCGAAACCAATGGACCCTCTCGGCTTCTTATTCACCCTAGTTCTCCGTCCAGGAGTTGCAAGTAGTTTCTGGTGTTTGTAGCCTACTGGAGGCCGTGGACAGCGCTGACCGTAGGGGTGGGCTGTGATGCGGTAGGTACGTTGTTATCGAATACCCGTTAGGTATCTCGGGAACCCTGTTCACATCGTTCGGGGCCGTATGGGAAACCTCGGCCGGACTCCCTGCGGATGGAACCTGGATAGGCGATAAACCTGGACTGGAGGCTTAGGTGATTAGGTAGGTCGTGGCCGACACCCACGTTGGGCTTCCGCTTGAAGGTTGCCGAGTACATGTCGTGTAAACGACGGTAAGTGGTGAGAGCGTGTATGAAGAAGTACCCCCTGCAGGGTTAACATGATCTATTCGAATAGCCGCGTCCGCGGTAAAGGACTACTTGGTTGCCTATACAGTTCATAGACAAGTAAATGGAAACTGTTAAAAGCCTCAAGATAAGTGTGAGTGCCGAGGATGGCTCTTCCGTGGGAAGACGGAGGTGGATCCTCGGTAGTGTATTGAATTGGTGAGTAGTGGACTCGTGTGCGCAAAATCATTTCAGTTGGAGTATCGTAGGATAGCCTAGCCAAGAGTCAAAGCTGGCTTGCTGCAATAACTCCACCAACCCTTCTTGATACTATGCATGTATGTAGGATCTGATGTAAGTCTTGCTGAGTACCTTTGTACTCATGTTGCTATAATCTACATTTTTACAGAAGA
>NW_021268428.1:0-1456 GCF_002162155.2 Triticum dicoccoides
CGTCTCCCTACGAGAACGCCATCCATAGCACTCACGCTTATCTTGCGTATTTTAGAGTATCCACTTTCACTTGTCTATGAACTATGCAAGGGGTCCAAGTTTCCATATCCGAGGAATCCGGCTATTCGAATAGATGATGTTAACCCTGCAGGGGTGTACTTCTTCACACACGCTTTCGCCACTTATCGCCCTGTACACGTCATGTACCTCGGCAACCTTCAAGCGGAAGCCGGGCGAGGGAGTCGGCCACGACCTGACTAACCGAACAAGTCTCTAGTCCAGGTTTATCGCCTATTCGGGTTCCATCCGCAAGGAGATCCGGCCGGGGTGTCGCTCACGGCCCCAAACGATGTGTGCAGGGTTCCCAAGCCCACCAACCGGGTGCCACTTGGTACACCGGGCCACTGTGCCTAGTCTGTCCCAAGACCACCTGTACCGGGTGCCACTTGGTAGACTACTAACACTACCTACAAACACCAGAAACTAGTTGCAACTCCTGGACAGAGATCATGTTGATTAATAAGTCGAGAGGGGCACTTAAGCATTCCAATGTGTGGTAGTAGCTGGTCATGGATCACAAACACAGAACTCAGTTCCTGAGGATGGCTGCAATGAGACAACCCACCATGTACTCCTACATGGCCTCTCACCGCTACCTTTACCAAATCGTGTTCACACACTTAGTTCACCCATAGTAGGACATGTTCACACGCCTCTGATTCATCCCCGATGAATCAGACCTGACTCAACTCTAAGCAGTAGCAGGCATGAAAAACAAGCATGAATGAGTAGGCACAACAGGGCTCAAACAACTCCTACTCATGCTAGTGGGTTTCATCTATTTACTGTGGCAATGACAGGTCATGCAGAGGATAAAGGGGTTCAGCTACCGCAGCAAGTAACAAGTATATCGTTGTTGTCCTAATGCAGTAAAGGAGAGCAGGAGCGAGAGAGTGGGATTTTATCGGAATGAACAAGGGGGTGTTGCTTGCCTGGCACTTCTGAAGATAGCATTGAGTCTTCATCAGTGTCAACGATCACATCATCGGTATCACGTCTATCGAGAGGGGACAAATACCGGCAACACAAAAGGGAACACAATCAATGCAATGCACAATATGATGCATGATCATGACATGGCAAAATGAATGTGTTTTGAGCTAATGCAACTAGCAACAGATTAAATGAAGTTGGTTTGAATACAAGATTCAAATTCAAACTCCATATGTGATTATTCAAATGCCATTTAATTGATTTGTGCTAAACAGCAGCTATAAGTTGTTCTAACATGCATGAAAATGGTACAGATGGATTCCTTGAATTTTTCTGATAATTTTTCATATATAATTTATTTAATTTGGAGTTACGGTTAATTTTCTATGATTTATTGAAGTTTTAGGCATTTTCTGGAATTTCCTGATTATTTTTAAATCCAGAAATACTTATTGCGTCAGCC
>NW_021268429.1:0-995 GCF_002162155.2 Triticum dicoccoides
GGCAAAAGTTTGTTGGATCAAAAGATCACAACAGGAGTGCTCTCGATGGGTTCTCCATTCATAATTGTGACTCTGCCAGTTCTACCTTTCCGCATGGATTGTCCGGAAGAAATATGTTGAACTCGTTCGACATGCTAATCTATGCATTCACAACTCAGAAAATCATATGTTCCTTTGAGTTGTCCCTCTTTAGTTGTTTTCTGGCCCTCGTCTATCAATTGATAGCCAGGAGTAATTGTGCATTCGTGTTATCAATGCTTATTACTCTTGTGGTCCGTCAAGCCATTCTGTCCTGAATGACTAGGAGAAACAAACTCCAGTACCTCTTCCATATCCAAGATTGGGTCAAAGAAGTTGTGCTCCGCAGATCAAATTGCTAATCCAGCTTTTGTTCTGTTCTACCTTGGAGTATTACCATCTTTATATCGGGGTTGTTATAGGAATTGCACACCATCCTATGAACTCTTGGTACAGTGATACTTCTTGCCATCATTAGTCATTCCTCGGTCTTCGTGTTGATGCAACCGGAATACCGACAAATGAATTGTGATGTGTGAAATCAATACTCCTAGCAACCTCGTTGCTTGGTAGTTAAAGGATAATAATTTTATTTTTAGTATGTTGGTTATTGAATCACCATTCTAAGATTGATCGTGCTACCTAGTCCTTATTTCCTGGTGCACTCTTTGATTGATGAGTTAGGATTTGTCAAGTCCTCGCTCATTTGATCATATCATCTTGCCCTGAAAAGCAAGATTGTTCTCGAGCTTAGTAACATATCGGTGGTTCGTGATTTTCCGAAGATCTTCTCGGAAGTACTACCAGGTCGTCACCTGACCGTTATGTTGAGCCCGTGATCAAGTTGGTTTCTTATGAACCACCTTCTTTCCAAGAATCGGTGTTAGATATCCCTGAGCTAGTTGGTTAAGCTGGACAACAACTTGGAGAGTTGGAAGATAAAAACTTGTCTGACTTAGTTCGTTCCAAAGGGATAT
>NW_021268430.1:0-1654 GCF_002162155.2 Triticum dicoccoides
CGAGCACCCGGCCCCCGCACCCTACCCCGCTCCACCGCCGCCAACGGGCACCCCCCGCACCCTCCCCCGCTCCACCGACGCTGCCAATGATATTTTCAAGTAACAAATTTGAACATATTTTTTAAAAAATTATTACTGTTTTTATAAAAAAAATTACTGTTATGATTTAAACAAGTTTGAACATATTTAAACACAAATAAATATCAAAAACAGCATTTAAAATGCATAAAAAAATATTAGGGAGCCTGGGAATCAAACCCAAGACCTCCTAGTGTGTGTGCTGCGTGCTGACCAGTCGGGCTAGTGGGTGGGTTCTATTGTAGATAGGGTTAGGGTGTAGATATGGTTAGTGGGCTAGATTAAAACAAAATTCTAATGGTGCACCGAGGGGAGGTGCGCCATTAGAATAGTCATACTTATGGCGCATGGTAGGGTGGTGCGCCATTAGAACCCTCCCCTAGCTATCCTCCCTCTCCCTCGCCAGATCCCCTTCGACCCTCTCTCCCTCGCCACCAGATCCACCCGCGCGCTGCCCCGACCCACGACGCCGCCACCCCAACCCTCACCGGACTCCACCCCCGCCGCCCCCGTGCCCCCGCGCCCCCACCCCACCGCCCCGACCCTCGCCGGACTCCTCCTCGCCGTTTGCGCCTTCTTCCACCTCCGGCCACCGCGGCCTCACCGTCTGTGGAGGTATCTGCTCGACGGATGCGCTCCTCGACGACAGCGCGAGCCTCCCCGCGCGGCTGCTGCTCATCGACGACGGTTAGTCTTTGTCCCTCCCTCCCTCTCTCCCCCGCTCATCCCCATGCCCCCACGGGGCGGCGACCTAGGGTTAGGAGCAGGAGCTCGCTGCCGCCGCCCCGTCGTGCCGCCGCTGCTGCTTCTTGCGGCCGCCTTTCCCGCGCGCTCGTGCGCGGATGCCGGGCCCCACGTGCTCGTGCGTTGCCGCCGCCGCTGTCACGCGGCTGCTGCTTCTTGTTGTCAGTTTGCTGCCATACTTTCAATTCCTGCCATGCTTATCTTCAATTAACCATAGGGTTCCTAAGGTTTCTCAGATTGAGATATAAGTAATGGCCACTATAGATAGATGCGTGCAAATCACATGTTGTTAAGATTTCCATACATGTAGCTACCATTTGGTCATACAAATTGGTGCTCCTGCATATTGTTTTTGGTCCTTATAAATTGTTCAGTAGTGTTCCTGGAGGATGACTAAGGAATTAGTGCTCTGTTATGATTTCTTGATAGAATTGTCGAACTACTGTCCTATGTATTAGTACTGATTATTTGGGTCCTTATCCTTGCTTCAAAGGATGCTGGTAGGTAAATCGGTGGCCTTATTAACCATGCTATGCCATTGTTAGCTGTATTAGTACTGATTATTTGGTTAGCTGTAGTAGGAGAGTGCCTGCTGATTAGTGTTTATTTGCTTTTTTGGCGCTTAATTAGTTATTTGTCTGAAGTAGTGTTAGTTCTGATCATGATTGTTGTGCTTATGGCTTTAGAAAATGATAAACTGTTTGAATCTGATAGGCAGGTGTCCTTTTAGATTTTGTTGGTAAATCTGTTTTATTCAATGGTTATTGACAGTAGATTATCATTCCTATTTTAGGAAGGTCTATTCCTGCAATATCATTGTTACCTTTTATTT
>NW_021268431.1:0-832 GCF_002162155.2 Triticum dicoccoides
AGTGTTGATGACCGACACGTAAACGCACCACAGGGTTCGTTAACCATGGAAACCACTCCGGGACCCCGAAATAGTGAGTGGTAGTCCATGAAATGGGCCAGAATCGGCCAAAACTGCCAGTCTTGATGACCGACACGTAAGCGCACCTTGGGCTTCAACAACTATGGAAATCTCTTCGGGACCCCAAAACACGAAGTAATAATCCAAGATACGGGTCAGAATCGGCCAAAACTGCGAGTGTTGATGACCGACACATAAACGCACCACAGGGTTCCTTAACCATGGAAACCACTCCAGGACCCCAAAACAATGAGTAATAGTCCATGAAATGGGCCACAATTGGCCAAAACTGCCAGTGTGGATGACCGACACGTAAGCGGGCCTTGGGGTTCAACAATTATGGAAATTACTTCGTTACCCGAAAACGGTGAGTAATAATCAAAGAAACGGGCTAGAATCGGCCTAAACTGTTAGTGTTGATGACTGACACATAAACGCACCACATGGTTCGTTAACCATGGAAACCACTTCGGGACCCCAAAACAGTGAGTAATAGTCCATGAAACGGCCCAAAATCGGCCAAAACTGCCAGTGTTGATGACCGACACGTAAGCGCACCTTGGGGTTCAACAACTATAGAAATCGCTCCGGGACCCCAAAACAGTGAGTAATCCAAGAAATGGGCCAGAACTGGCCAAAACTGCCAGTGTTGATGACCGACACGTAAACGCACCACAGGGTTCGTTAACCATGGAAACCACTCCGGGACCCCGAAATGGTGAGTGGTAGTCCATGAAATGGGCCAGAATCGGCCAAAACTGCCAGTCTTGAT
>NW_021268432.1:0-902 GCF_002162155.2 Triticum dicoccoides
AGTCTCTCTGCAAAAACATAAAATAGGCAAACGTGAGTACAAATGTACCCAGCAAGACTTACATCAGAACTAACTACATATGCATCATTTTCAACAAGGGGATGGTGGGGTTTAACTGCAGCAAGCCAGCTTTGACTCGGTGGCTATCCTAAACTACGACTGCAAGCGACTCTTTTGAGGTGGCGCACACGAGTCCACATATTCACCATATCAATACACCACTATGGATCCGCTCCCGTCTCCCTACGAGAACGCCATCCATAGCACTCACGCTTATCTTGCGCATTTTTAAGTATCCACTTTCACTTGTCTATGAACTGATATAAGCAATCCAGAAGTCCTTTTCCGCGGACACGGCTATTCGAATAGATGATGTTAACCCTGCAGGGGTGTACTTCTTCATACATGTTTCCACCACTTAGCGTCTGCACACGACATGTGCTCGGCAGACTTCAAGCGAAAACCGACGTGGGTGTAGACCACGACCTACCTAAACACTCAAGTCTCTAGTCCAGGTTTATCGCCTATTCGGGTTCCATCCATGAGGAGATTCGGCCGGAGTTTCGCTCACAGCCCCAAACGATGTGAACAGGGTTCCCGAGATACCAAACGGGCATCCGGTACACCGTGCCACGTACCTACCGCATCACAGCCCACCCCTACGGTCAGCGCTGTCCACGGCCTCCAGTAAGCTACAAACACCAGAAACTACTTGCAACTCCTGGACAGAGGACTAGGGTGAATAAGAAGTCGAGCGGGGTCATATTTCAGGGCCCAATGCATGGTAGTAGCTGAATCATGGATCACAAACACAGAACTCAGTTCCTAAGGACGGCTTCAATGAGACAACCCACCATGTACTCCTACATGGCCTCTCACCGACACCTTTTACCAAATCGTGT
>NW_021268433.1:0-47436 GCF_002162155.2 Triticum dicoccoides
GAGGCTATTTTAGGTGCTGCGTCACCTTATTATTGGGCCAGGCCCATGTAATTTCGAAATACATAAGTATAGGCTATTTTTAGAGTCCGTATGTGTGGGGAAACAAGAGATAGGGTTGATTTCGGACCCCTCCACCAAGGGCCACGAAATCCACCCCCTCTTCCTCCATATATACAGCCCTTAGGGCATCGTTTAGACCTTGGGTTTTGTTTAGATTAAAAGTTTGCCATAGCTGCAACTTCGCGTACTTCGTTTGTGTTCAACGACCAGACAAAGGCGTCACAGAACCCCACCTTGATCAATAAAGCTTTTCATCTTATATTCGCAATATCCAGATTGCAATCTTAGTTTCTTGCTTGTTCTTCGTTTGCTCGCAGGAAACAGACCCTCGTGGTCAGGTTGATCGTGCTCCGGCGTGGTCAATAACCTCTCGGAGTTGGTTTAGCGATTGCTAAGGCGCGACGTCCTCGTACGTTCGTAGTCGGATCGTCAAAGTCGACTTCCACCAAAGCGAAATCCACCATCTCATCGAAAGACGGGACACCTCCGCCTCTATCACGTGGTCAATAACCTCTCGGAGTTGGTTTAGCGATTGCTAAGGCGCGACGTCCTCGCACGTTCGTAGTCAGATCGTCAAAGTCGACTTCCACCAAAGCGATATCCATCATCTCATCGAAAGACGGGACACCTGATGAGGACATGACTACCTTGGATATGACCAAAAATATTGCATATATGCATATTTGTCAGGTGATTTCTAGTGCAAACTATTCAATAATCTATTTATGTTATCCAGAACAAAAATACTTCACACACTTTTGTGTTTTGTCTAATTGCAGGTATATGGGACATTTGTACAATCCACATATGAAGATAAGGAAGAAAGAGATGTTTATTTGCTGTCCAAAAAGTTCTCTCACGTCACTTTTGGCCCAAGAGAAGATAGAGTCCAAGTCTCCCACGTTCTGGATTCAGATTCGGACTGCACAGACATACCTGACTCAAAACGCACACAAGTTTTTCATACGGACTCCGAATTGGGTGATTCGTTTTTTGTTGGAAACTAGATTTCGTGCACTTTCCAACCCAATTGGAATCACCTTCAAATTCGTCCGGAGCATTGAGTTGTGGACGAAACAATCTGATGCTGCAGCAGAATCCGAGTCAAACTACAAGTCCAAAGGTGTTACATCACCTCCACTTGGGCCCATTGGCCTTGTACGACCTAGATTTAGTTTTAGGCTGCCTTGGGACGTCCTCCCACCTCCTTGGCCGCCACCCCTTGCTCCTATATAAGTAGATCCATCTAGTAGCTTTTCCTTGGGATTTGTTTAGTTAGAAGTTAGCCATTGCAACTTCGTGTACTTCGTTTGTGTCCAACGACCAGACCAAGACCGCTTACGGATCCCCACCATTATCAATACCTCATATATATTTGCAATATTCAGATTGCTTTATCATATTCTTGCTCGTTCTTCGATTGCTTGCAGGAATAGACCTTCGTGGTCAGGCTGACCGTGCTTCCGGCATCGTCAGTAACCTCAGGAGATTGGTTTAGCGATTGCTAAGGCGCAACGTCGTGCACGTTTGTAGTCGGATTGTCAAAGTCGTCTCCACCAAATCGATAGTTATCATCTCATCGAAAGATCGGGACCCTCGCCTCTATCAAGTGGTATCAGTTTTCAGGTTGCTCGGTGAGAATTTCCAGTTTTCCTAGATTAGATTTATTTTCTTACCTATTGTCCAAGAAAAAGCCACACAAAAAAAGTTAGACCTGTTCATCCTTTATCCAAGCCAGTCTGAGCCTTTGCAATTTTCTATTCATTGCTTGCATAGTTGAATTATCGGTTGCATCGTCGTGTCAGTTGCTGGTCTTAGCGTCTAGTTCCTTTAGAGTTTCGAGTTCTGTTCACATTAGTCACGCCACCGCTGCATCATTATCTTTTCCGCTGTCCACCACCCATCCATCAATTTCCACCACGTGCTACCCACCATTCATTGTCATAATAATAGTTGAGATCGTTCACATCTTCACTTGATCCAATCTGCATCCTATCTAGTTTGTTTTGGAAAGAGGGAGAAAAAAAAGAGAGAAAAAAAAGGAAAAAAAGTCAGAGAAAAAAAAGGAGAGAAAGAAAAAAAAGTGTGAGGAAAAAAAAGAGAGAAGAAAAAAAAACAAAAAAATCGGCACAAACTTTTTCAAAGCAAAGTTGGAGACAAAGTTGTTGATATATCCTGCTTGGCTGTTGTTTCACCTCATTATCTTCACTGCTGTTGTGATCTTCACTTATATCTTGCTGTCAAGAGCTACTTAGTATCCTTCATTGATGCTAGTTGTGCTACGCCGTGACCTCATTAGTGTTCTAGGCTCGCGTCTCTAGTCCGGTCTAGCCTAGGACCAGCACAGTACCGTCGTTGAGCGTTTATTCAACATTGCATCTTTGAATTGATTATTGCTAATCTTTTGCTACCATATATAGCCAACCCAGCTCCACATATTTCTACACCGTGTATACGTACGCTCCCCTGGCAATCGCTTTACTCAATATTCGGAGTTACTTGACACCGCTGGTTGCCGATCACCGCCTGTTGCATGGTAAGAACTTGTAAGACATTGATATTTGCTTTACTGTGAGCGTTTTACCACCACATCCTAGTAGTTATAGGAACATTATTTTTGGGTTTTGTTTCTTGTTCTACTAATCATGACAGGATCCAGAGTCAATTCATGGGCTTTGTCGATCGCGGGAGACGTGCCACCACCTTTGCAAATACCACAACCGTCACGAGAGGTGCACAAACATCCAAATGCACATGATCAGGTTAATGTATCCATACCACCATTTAATGGCCGTTTTAAACCTGCTTTATATATTGAATGGGAGTTCGACATAAAAAATATATTTGCTTCCCATAATTTCGATGAACATAAAAAGGTTAAGGTTGCGGTTGGTTCTTTCACTGGTTATGCTTTGGTTTGGTGGAGTGAATATTGTCGGTTACACCCTGATTATATACCTACTACTTGGGATGATTTGAAACTTGCCATGCGACATACTTTCGTCCCTGCTTATTATACTCGTGACATGATTAAGAAGTTGCAACACTTAAAACAAGGTAGTGAAACTGTAACAAAATATTATGATGATTTACAAACTACCTTGTTGCATTCCTCTTTAGAAGAAAGTGAAGATGATTTTATGGATAGATTTTGGGGAGGATTAAACCGTGATATTCAAGAGATACTAATTCATGAAGAGTGTTATCCTATGGACCATTTGTTTCATCTTGCTTGCAAAGCTGATCAGGAAATAAAACGACGTGTTGGCCATGAGGAGAACAAGCGCATGGTGCACATTCCAAGAGTTGATATGATTGTTCCTTCAACTACTAGGCATACTATGACAACCACATCGGTTGTTGTCAGGACTACATCACCTCCACCATGTGACACATCGCCCCCGAGAGTGGCTACATCATCTGAGTTGATCATAAGAGGTAATGACAAAGGTATTGATCTTCCATCTCTACATGAGAATGATGAATGCCTTGTCAATTTGAATGCACCATCTGATGAGCTACCCACTACTTTGATCACACCACCTATTTTAGAGGACTACGTTGATAATTTGACTTTGCCATGTGATCAAACAACTGAAATACCAACAATTTTGAGTGCACCCATTGAATTAACTATTGATGCAAAAGAACCAATGTTTAATCATTTTGATATGACCTCTAATCTTGGTGATGATTCTGTGTTGAATGACTTATTGCATGTTTGCTTATTTAAGCATGTTGTAGCATGTAAATTTGATGCAAGTAAGGTTTATTCACCAATGTTGGGATGGTTTAATGATGAACATTGTCAATCTTTTGAAATGAATAAGAGCTTCACTTATTTGTGCAAACTGAGTTGCAATATTTTCATGCCTTCTACTTCTTGTGCTAATTTTTTGGTTTTAGATTTTATGAACTATGCAAGTTACTCATCTATTCATGTGTCATATATGCAAAAATCAAGGGAAGTAAAAATGGATGACATATACATATACAACATGTACACCTTGTCTCTTTTGTTAGCCACATTTCAGATTAAGCAACGCCGAGGACGGCTTTATTTTCAAGAAGGGGAGGATGATGAGGACATGACTACCTTGGATATGACCAAAAATATTGCATATATGCATATTTGTCAGGTGATTTCTAGTGCAAACTATTCAATAATCTATTTATGTTATCCAGAACAAAAATACTTCACACACTTTTGTGTTTTGTCTAATTGCAGGTGTATGGCACATTTGTACAATCCACATATGAAGATAAGGAAGAAAGAGATGTTTATTTGCTGTCCAAAAAGTTCTCTCACGTCACTTTTGGCCCAAGAGAAGATAGAGTCCAAGTCTCTCACATTCTGGATTCAGATTCGGACTGCACAGACATACCCGACTCAAAACGCACACAAGTTTTTCATACGGACTCCGAATTGGGTGATTCTTTTTTTGTTGGAAACTAGATTTCGTGCACTTTCCAACCCAATTGGAATCACCTTCAAATTCGTCCGGAGCGTTGAGTTGTGGACGAAACAATCTGATGCTGCAGCAGAATCCGAGTCAAACTACAAGTCCAAAGGTGTTACATCACCTCCACTTGGGCCCATTGGCCTTGTACGACCTAGATTTAGTTTTAGGCTGCCTTGGGACGTCCTCCCACCTCCTTGGCCGCCACCCCTTGCTCCTATATAAGTAGATCCATCTAGTAGCTTTTCCTTGGGATTTGTTTAGTTAAAAGTTAGCCATTGCAACTTCGTGTACTTCGTTTGTGTCCAACGACCAGACCAAGACCGCTTCCGGATCCCCACCATTATCAATACCTCATATATATTTGCAATATTCAGATTGCTTTATCATATTCTTGCTCGTTCTTCGATTGCTTGCAGGAATAGACCTTCGTGGTCAGGCTGACCGTGCTTCCGGCATCGTCAGTAACCTCAGGAGATTGGTTTAGCGATTGCCAAGGCACAACGTCGTGCACGTCTGTAGACAAATCGTCAAAGTCGTCTCCACCAAATCGATAGTTATCATCTCATCGAAAGATCGGGACACCCCCGCCTCTATCAAGTGGATAACATAAATAGATTATTGAATAGTTTGCACTAGAAATCACCTGACAAATATGCATATATGCAATATTTTTGGTCATATCCAAGGTAGTCATGTCCTCATCAGGCGGTAATCCCGGTGGCACGTCTTGTGGAAAGACGTCAGCGAACTCCTGCAAAATGTTAGTGACAGCAGGAGGCAAAGAGGAAGGCACGTCCTCGAATGAAAATAATGCCTCTTTGCACACAAAAGCATAGCAAACAGATTTGCTGAAATCTAGCTCATCAATATCAGATTTGGTGTCAAATAAACATGCACTTTTCAATTTAATTTCAGAAGCAACACTAGATGGTTTATTATTAGGCTTCATTTGTTGCTCAAATTCTTTTGCCACAATCTGATTTTCACTCTTATTCGTCTCCTGTTTTGCTTTATTAGCTCTATTAATATCATCTTTCAAAATGGAATCAGGAGTCATAGGAAGCAAAGTAATATTTTTATCCTTATGGACAAGAGTATAGTGATTGTTTCTACCATGGTGTACAGAATTTTTATCAAATTGCCATGGTCTACCAAGTAATAAAGAACATGCTTGCATAGGTACCACATCACAATCAACATAATCAGCATATGTAGAGATACTAAAATGCACACGAACAGTACGTGTTACCTTAACCTTGCCGCTGTTGTTGAACCATTGGATGTAGTAAGGATGTGGATGTGGTCTTGTGGTGAGAGAAAGCTTCTCCACCATCTCCATGCTAGCGAAGTTGTTGCAGCTCCCTCCATCTATGATGACGCGCACAGAACGTTCCTTCACAACTCCCTTGGTATGGAACAAATTGTGCCTCTGATTTTGCTCAGCTTATGTGATCTGCACACTCAAAACACGTTGAGCAACTAAACATTCATACCTGTCAGCGTCTTCGGGAGCCATGTATTGCGTCTCATGATCAGAATCATCTCCACCATGTTCTTCACGTGTAATAAGAGCCAAAGTCTCCTCATCATAGTCACTAGCAGACTCATATCCACCATCCGCGGTAGCAATCATCACACGCGGAGATTTGCATTCTCTCGCATAATGACCTCCTCCCTTACAACGACGACAAATAATATCACTTGTGTGCCCTGTTGATGCCATGGAAGAAGAAGAACGCTGTGCAGGCCCCGCAGGTGCGCTCTTGGCAGATAATGGTGGTTGTGCCTGTTTTCTTGTATCACGGCTGGAGGTGGCACCGGATAGAGGTGCTGGTGCAGTTGAAGTAGAAGATGCACGTGGTGTCCATGATGAAGGTCGGCCTGCAGAAAAGTTAGTTCGCCCCAATGCTTGTCGATCCTGCACTTCACGTTCAGCTTTACAAGCAAGATGGAATAAACGAGTGATATTAGTATACTCCTTATAGTCTAGAATGGTCTGAATCTCTCTATTTAATCCACCCAGAAAACGTGCAAGCATAGCTTCATTCTCCTCAACAATACCACATCTAATCATGCCAGTTTGTAATTCCTGATAATATTCTTCTACAGAATTTTTCCCTTGTCTTAAACGCTGCAATTTTTGAAGCAATTCACGTTGATAATATGGTGGAACCCAACGCGTACGCATAGCAGTTTTCAAAGCAGCCCAAGTAGTTGGAATAGGATATAATCTACAATGTTCGGACCACCATACACATGCAAAACTAGTGAAAGCACAAACAGCAGCAGCAACTCGTCTCTCCTCAGGATATTGTAAACATGTAAATCGTTGTTCAGTTTCTAACTCCCAAGTAAGATATATATCAGGAACATATCTACCCTCAAATGGTGGAATATTCAATTTCAGTTTAGGAATATGGACATCATCTCGTACCTGAGGTGGTGGTGCAGGCCTACCATTACGAATATATACCTGAGGTCGACCTGCTGGTGGTGGTGCAGGTGGCTGCACGTAGTGCTGATTTTGATCAACCTCATCCTCATAATCGCCCGCATACTCATCATCCTCCTGGGTACCAGCAGCAGCAGTAGCAGGAGCCAAAGAAGCACCAACAGCAGTAGCAGCGGCACCAGAATTTTGTCCTGACTCAATAGGAACACGCTGTGCTCGTCCATACTGATTCGGAAGGGGGCGTAGTTGTTGTTGTTGCAGAGGTGCGACAGGTGCAGCCGGTGGTGGAAGACGCGCAAGCAGTTCATTAAATCTGTTATCGAGCTTTGTTTCGAACGTCTTCTCAAGGCCAGTAATCTTCTCCATGGCCTCTTCAAAATTGTTCAGCAAATCTTGCACCTGTTCAGTCATCATTTGCTGAAACTTATCATGAAGCTCCTTGTTCGATAAGTTCTCCCAGTCATTCTCGTCGGCTTGTGATCCTGGCATGGTTAGCAGCAATAGAAACACACAAGAATATGATCCTACAGACTACTAAGAAGTGGTGGTGGTGTATCACAAATCCGTCAAGCAAATCTCAAATTCTTACCAGTTCTTACCCAGCAGCAGGCGGTGATCGGCAACCGTTGTAGTCAAAAACTCTCAAAGCTTGGATAGAGCGATTACCAGGGAGAGTCGAACACACGACGTAGATGTATGTGGAGCTGGGAAGGCTTATAGTATGGTAGCAAAAAGGGTCAGCAATAATCAATTCAGAGATGCAAAGTTGAATAAACGCTCAACGACGGTACTGTGCTGGTCCTAGGCTAGACTGTGCTAGAGACGCGAGCCTAGAACATCAACAAAATCACGGCGCGGCACGTAAACAAGGGAAAAGCACACTCTGAAAATTTTCTTTTCGCTCTTTTTTTTTTGCGCTCTTTTTTTTTGCGCTGCTTTTTTTTTGCAAAAAATCACTATAATGGCGAGTGTCTCAAAACTCTTCCTAGGTCAAACTGACAGGATGGGCACGAATTTTTTTTTTCGACAATTTTTTTTTCGACTGCCCGGACCCAAAAACTGGAAACGGGTCAAAAAAAACTTCCTATAATGGCACTTGTCTCAAAACACTCAGAAACACCTAAAAATAGGATACCAGATTTTTTTTTCCGAAACCTACTCCGGCAAGGAAACACGAATCGGAATCTAGATGGATCTCGAAAACAAACCTAATATGACAAGAACTCGGATTGGTGGTGGATATATGGTGGTAGATGGCAGCGGTGGTGGTATATGACAGCTGTGGTGGTATATGGATACGGATTCGAAGCGGTGGTGGATAAGCGGTGGTGGTAGATGGCAGGGGTGATGATGATGGTGCGGCGGCGGCGTGACAACTTATGACCAGAACTCGAAACTCTAAAAGACTAGACTCTAAGACCAGCAACTAGAAACGACGATGCAACCGCAAATTCAACAAAGCAAAACCCTAAAAAGATTATGCAAAGGCTCAGATTGGTTCGGATATGATGAACTAACCCTAATTTTTTTCTGTGGCTTTTTCGTGGACTGTAGGTATGAAGAACAGACTCGATCTAAACTACGAAAAACTGTAAAATCTCACCGAGCAACCTGGAAATCTGATACCACTTGATAGAGGCAAAGGTGTTGATAGAGGCGAGGGTCCCGATCTTTCGATGAGATGATAACTATCGATTTGGTGGAGACGACTTTGACAATCCGACTACAAACGTGCACGACGTTGCGCCTTAGCAATCGCTAAACCAATCTCCTGAGGTTACTGACGATGCCGGAAGCACGGTCAGCCTGACCACGAAGGTCTATTCCTGCAAGCAATCGAAGAACGAGCAAGAATATGATAAAGCAATCTGAATATTGCAAATATATATGAGGTATTGATAATGGTGGGGATCCGTAAGTGGTCTTGGTCTGGTCGTTGGACACAAACGAAGTACACGAAGTTGCAATGGCTAACTTTTAACTAAACAAATCCCAAGGAAAAGCTACTAGATGGATCTACTTATATAGGAGCAAGGGGTGGCGGCCAAGGAGGTGGGAGGACGTCCCAAGGCAGCCTAAAACTAAATCTAGGTCGTACAAGGCCAATGGGCCCAAGTGGAGGTGATGTAACACCTTTGGACTTGTAGTTTGACTCGGATTCTGCTGCAGCATCAGATTGTTTCGTCCACAACTCAACGCTCCGGATGAATTTGAAGGTGATTCCAATTGGGTTGGAAAGTGCACGAAATCTAGTTTCCAACAAAAAACGAATCACCCAATTCGGAGTCCGTATGAAAAACTTGTGTGCGTTTTGAGTCAGGTGTGTCTGTGCAGTCCGAATCTGAATCCAGAACGTGAGAGACTTGGACTCTATCTTCTCTTGGGCCAAAAGTGACGTGAGAGAACTTTTTGGACAGCAAATAAACATCTCTTTCTTCCTTATCTTCATATGTGGATTGTACAAATGTCCCATACACCTGCAATTAGACAAAACACAAAAGTGTGTGAAGTATTTTTGTTCTGGATAACATAAATAGATTATTGAATAGTTTGCACTAGAAATCACCTGACAAATATGCATATATGCAATATTTTTGGTCATATCCAAGGTAGTCATGTCCTCATCACTTCCCAGCTCCACATACATCTACGTCGTGCGTTTGACTCTCCCTGGTAATCGCTCTATCCAAGCTTTGAGAGTTTTGACTACAACGGTTGCCGATCACCGCCTGTTGCTGGGTAAGAACTGGTAAGAATTTGAGTTTTGCTTGACGGATTTGTGACACCCACCACCACCACTTGTTCGTAGTCTGTAGGATCATATTCTTGTGTGTTTCTATTGCTGCTAACCATGCCAGGATCACAAGCCGACGAGATTGACTGGGAGAATTTATCGAACAAGGAGCTTCATGATAAGTTTCAGCAAATGATGACTGAACAGGTGCAAGATGTGCTGAACAATTTTGAAGAGGCCATGGAGAAGATCACTGGCCTTGAGAAGACGTTCGAAACAAAGCTCGATAACAAGTTTAATGAATTGCTTGCGCGTCTTCCACCACCACCACCCGCTGCACCTAACGCACCTCTCCAACAACAACAACAACGACTACCTCCACGTCGCGAAACAGACCTCCGCCGAGCAAGCCGTGTTCCTCTTGCGTTTGGCCAAACTGTTGGTGCTGCTGTTGATACTTCTGTGGCTCCTGCTGCTGATGCGGAGGAGGATGATTATGTGGGAGATTATGAGGATGAGGTTGATCAAAATCAGCACTACGTGCAGCCACCTGCACCACCACCAGCAGGTCGACCTCAGGTATATATTCGTAATGGTAGGCCTGCACCACCACCTCAGGTACGAGATGATGTCCATATTCCTAAACTGAAATTGAATATTCCACCATTTGAGGGTAGATATGTTCCTGATATATATCTTACTTGGGAGTTAGAAACTGAACAACGATTTACATGTTTACAATATCCTGAGGAGAGACGAGTTGCTGCTGCTGTTTGTGCTTTCACTAGTTTTGCATGTGTATGGTGGTCCGAACATTGTAGATTATATCCTATTCCAACTACTTGGGCTGCTTTGAAAACTGCTATGCGTACGCGTTGGGTTCCACCATATTATCAACGTGAATTGCTTCAAAAATTGCAGCGTTTAAGACAAGGAAAAAATTCTGTAGAAGAATATTATCAGGAATTACAAACTGGCATGATTCGATGTGGTATTGTTGAGGAGAATGAAGCTATGCTTGCACGTTTTCTGGGTGGATTAAATAGAGAGATTCAGACCATTCTAGACTATAAGGAGTATACTAATATCACTCGTTTATTCCATCTTGCTTGTAAAGCTGAACGTGAAGTGCAGGATCGACAAGCATTGGCGCGAACTAACTTTTCTGCAGGCCGACCTTCCTCATGGACGCCGCGTGCATCTTCTACTTCAACTGCACCAGCACCTCAATCAGGTGCCTCCTACAGCCGTGATACAAGAAAACAGGAACAACCACCATTATCTGCCAAGAGCGCACCTGCTGGGCCTGCACAGAGTTCTTCTTCTTCCAGGGCATCAACTGGTCACACAAGTGATATTATTTGTCGTCGTTGTAAGGGAGGAGGTCATTATGCGAGAGAATGCAAATCTCCCCGTGTGATGATTGCTACCGCGGATGGTGGATATGAGTCCGCTAGTGACTATGATGAGGAGACTTTGGCTCTTATTACACGTGAAGAACATGGTGGAGATGATTCTGATCATGAGACGCAATACATGGCTCCTGAAGACGCTGACAGGTATGAATGTTTAGTTGCTCAACGTGTTTTGAGTGTGCAGGTCACATAAGCTGAGCAAAATCAGAGGCACAATTTGTTCCATACCAAGGGTGTTGTGAAGGAACGTTCTGTGCGCGTCATAATAGACGGAGGGAGCTGCAACAACTTGGCTAGCATGGAGATGGTGGAGAAGCTTTCTCTCACCACAAGACCACATCCACATCCTTACTACATCCAATGGTTCAACAACAGCGGCAAGGTTAAGGTAACACGTACTGTTCGTGTGCATTTTAGTATCTCTACATATGCTGATTATGTTGATTGTGATGTGGTACCTATGCAAGCATGTTCCTTATTACTTGGTAGACCATGGCAATTTGATAAAAATTCTGTACACCATGGTAGAAACAATCACTATACTCTTGTTCATAAGGATAAAAATATTACTTTGCTTCCTATGACTCCTGATTCCATTTTGAAAGATGATATTAATAGAGCTAATAAAGCACAACAGGAGAAGAATAAGAGTGAAAATCAGATTGTGGCAAAAGAATTTGAGCAAGAAATGAAGCCTAATAATAAACCATCTAGTGTTGCTTCTGAAATTAAATTGAAAAGTGCATGTTTATTTGCCACCAAATCTGATATTGATGAGCTAGATTTCAGCAAATCTTTTTGCTATGCTTTTGTGTGCAAAGAGGCATTATTTTCATTCGAGGACGTGCCTTCCTCTTTGCCTCCTGCTGTCACTAACATTTTGCAGGAGTTCGCGGACGTTTTTCCACAAGACGTGCCACCGGGATTACCGCCTATTCGAGGGATTGAGCATCAGATTGACTTAATTCCAGGTGCTTCACTGCCAAACCGTGCACCATACCGTACCAATCCAGAGGAGACGAAGGAGATTATGCGTCAAGTACAAGAGCTTCTCGACAAAGGTTATATACGCGAATCCCTTAGTCCTTGTGCTGTTCCTATTATTCTAGTGCCGAAAGGATGGTACATCACGTATGTGTGTTGATTGTAGAGGCATTAATAATATTACTATTCGTTATCGTCATCCTATTCCTAGGCTAGATGATATGCTTGATGAATTGAGTGGCTCTACAATATTCTCCAAAGTTGATTTGCGTAGTGGCTACCATCAAATTCGTATGAAATTGGGAGATGAATGGAAAACAACATTTAAAACTAAGTTTGGATTATATGAGTGGTTAGTCATGCCTTTTGGGTTAACTAATGCACCTAGTACTTTCATGAGATTAATGAACAAAGTTTTACGTGCTTTCATTGGACGATTTGTGGTAGTTTACTTTGATGACATATTGATTTATAGCAGATCTTTGGAAGAACATTTGGAACATTTACGTGCTGTTTTTATTGCTCTACGTGATGCACGTTTGTTTGGTAACCTTGGGAAGTGCACCTTTTGCACCGACCGAGTATCTTTTCTTGGCTATGTTATTACTCCACAGGGAATTGAAGTTGATAAAGCCAAGATTGAAGCTATTGAGAGTTGGTCGCAGCCCAAAACGGTCACACAAGTGAGGAGTTTTCTTGGCCTCGCTGGATTCTATAGGCGTTTTGTGAGAGATTTCAGCACCATTGCTGCACCTCTCAATGAGCTTACAAAGAAAGATGTGCCTTTTCTTTGGGGTACCGCGCAGGAAGAAGCCTTCTCGGTATTGAAAGATAAGTTGACACATGCTCCTTTACTCCAACTTCCTGATTTTAATAAGACTTTTGAGCTTGAATGTGATGCTAGTGGAATTGGATTAGGCGGTGTGTTATTACAAGATGGCAAACCTGTTGCATACTTTTCTGAAAAATTGAGTGGGCCTAGTCTGAATTATTCTACTTATGATAAAGAATTATATGCTCTTGTTCGGACTTTAGAAACATGGCAACATTATTTATGGCCCAAAGAATTTTTTATACATTCTGATCATGAATCTTTGAAACATATTAAAAGTCAAGCTAAACTGAATCGTAGACATGCTAAATGGGTTGAATTCATTGAGACTTTCCCTTATGTCATTAAACACAAGAAGGGAAAAGAAAATGTTATTGCTGATGCATTGTCTCGTCGCTATACTATGCTTTCACAACTTGACTTCAAAATATTTGGTTTGGAGACCATCAAAGATCAATATGTGCATGATGCTGATTTTAAACATGTAATGCAGAATTGCAAAGAAGGAAGAATGTGGAACAAGTTTGTCCTTAACGATGGATTTGTGTTTCGTGCTAACAAGCTATGCATTCCAGCTAGCTCCGTTCGTCTTTTGTTGTTGCAGGAGGCGCATGGAGGAGGATTAATGGGACACTTTGGCGTGAAGAAGACGGAGGACGTACTTGCTACACATTTCTTTTGGCCAAAGATGAGACGGGATGTTGAGCGTTTTATTGCTCGCTGCAGTACATGTCAAAAAGCTAAGTCACGACTCAATCCTCATGGTTTATATATGCCTTTGCCTGTACCTAGGGTTCCTTGGGAGGATATATCTATGGACTTTGTTTTAGGTTTACCTCGAACAAAGAAGGGGAGGGATAGCATATTTGTTGTTGTGGATAGATTCTCGAAAATGGCACACTTTATACCATGTCATAAAAGCGATGATGCTGTTAATGTTGCTGATTTGTTCTTTCGTGAAATTATTCGCTTGCATGGTGTGCCAAATACTATTGTTTCAGATCGTGATACTAAATTTCTTAGCCACTTTTGGAGATGTTTATGGGCTAAGTTGGGGACTAAACTACTTTTTAGTACTACTTGTCACCCCCAAACCGATGGACAAACTGAAGTAGTCAATAGAACGTTGTCTACTATGCTTAGGGCTGTTTTGAAGAATAATAAGAAAATGTGGGAGGAATGCTTGCCTCATATTGAATTTGCTTATAATCGTTCATTGCATTCTACTACTAAGATGTGCCCTTTTGAAGTTGTGTATGGTTTCCTACCTCGTGCACCTATTGATTTGTTGCCTCTTCCATCTTCGGAGAAGGTTAATTTTGATGCTAAACAACATGCTGAATTGATTTTAAAAATGCATGAATTAACTAAGGAAAACATTGAGCGTATGAATGCTAAATATAAACTTGCTGGAGATAAGGGTAGAAAACATGTTGTGTTTGCACCTGGAGATCTTGTTTGGTTACATTTGCGTAAGGATTGATTTCCTGATTTGCGCAAATCAAAGTTAATGCCACGTGCTGATGGTCCCTTTAAGGTGTTAGAGAAAATAAATGATAATGCATATAAACTTGAGCTGCCTGCAGATTTTGGGGTTAGTCCCACTTTTAACATTGCAGATTTGAAGCCGTATTTGGGTGAGGAAGATGAACTTCCGTCGAGGACGACTTCATTTCAAGAAGGGGAGGATGATGAGGACATCAATACAATTGCTACACCCATAGGCCCTGCTGCTATACATACTGGACCAATTACTAGAGCTCGCGCACGCCAACTAAATTACCAGGTACTTTCGTTTCTTGGTAATGATTCTAATGTTCATGAGAATATGATGCTGCCTAAATTGGATACATTTGTTTTGCTTACAAATAAAGGGCCTAGCTTGGAGAAGGATGAACATTGGAGCAAGAACAAGCATGGAGATGATGGCATGCGCAAGGGGAACAAGAACGGAGTTACAAGTTATGATTTCAGGACTTTGAAGCCACCATAATGGGCGCATGAAGCCTTGGACGAAATATACAAGATGCCACTTCATAAATTTCGTCCCGAGGCTATTTTAGGTGCTGCGTCACCTTATTATTGGGCCAGGCCCATGTAATTTCGAAATACATAAGTATAGGCTATTTTTAGAGTCCGTATGTGTGGGGAAACAAGAGACAGGGTTGATTTCGGACCCCTCCACCAAGGGCCACGAAATTCCCCCCTCTTCCTCCATATATACAGCCCTTAGGGCATCGTTTAGACTTCGGGTTTTGTTTAGATTAAAAGTTCGCCATAGCTGCAACTTTGCGTACTTCGTTTGTGTTCAACGACCAGACAAAGGCGTCACAGAACCCCACCTTGATCAATAAAGCTTTCATCTTATATTCGCAATATCCAGATTGCAATCTTAGTTTCTTGCTTGTTCTTTGTTTGCTCGCAGGAAACAGACCCTCGTGGTCAGGTTGATCGTGCTCCGGCGTGGTCAATAACCTCTCGGAGTTGGTTTAGCGATTGCTAAGGCGCGACGTCCTCGCACGTTCGTAGTCGGATCGTCAAAGTCGACTTCCACCAAAGCGATATCCATCATCTCATCGAAAGACGGGACACCTTTGCCTCTATCAACGTGCGAGACGTCGCGCCTTAGCAATCGCTAAACCAACTTCCGAGGGTTATTGACCACGCCGGAGCACGATCAACCTGACCACGAGGGTTTGTTTCCTGCGAGCAAATGAAGAACAAGCAAGAAATTGAGATTGCAATCGGGATATTGCGAATATAAGATGAAAGCTTTATTGATCAAGGTGGGGTTCTGTGACGTCTTGGTCTGGTCGCTGGACACAAACGAAGTACGCGAAGTTGCAGGTATGGCGAACTTTTAATCTAAACAAAACCCCAAAGTCTAAACGATGCCCTAAGGGCTGTATATATGGAGGAAGAGGGGGGAATTTCGTGGCCCTTGAGGGTGGGGTCCGAAACCAACCCTAACTCTTGTTTCCCCACACATACGGACTCTAAAAATAGCCTATACTTAAGTATTTCGAAATTACATGGGCCTGGCCCATTAATAAGGTGACGCAGCACCTAGAATAGCCTATGGACGAATATTATGAAGTGGCATCTTGTATATTTCGTCCAAGGCTTCATGCACTCGTTATGGCGGCTTCAAAGTCTTGAAATCATCACTTGTAACTCCGTTCTTGATCCCCTTGCGCATGCCATCAACTCCATGCGTGTTCTTGCTCCAATGTTCATCCTTCTCAAAGCTAGGCCCTTCATTTGTAAGCAAAACAAATGTATCCAATTTAGGCAGCATCATAATCTCATGAACATTAGAATCATTACCAAGAAACGAAAGTACCTGGTAATTTAATTGGCGTGCGCGAGCTCTAGTAATTGGTCCAGTATATGTAACAGTAGGGGCTGTGGGTGTAACAATGGTATTGATCTCCTCATCAATTACATAGGCACCACGTCCAAGATTAGTAAACCGACTCCTGCCTGCATCTACTACTATTACTCCACACATCGACCGCTATCCAGCATGCATCTTGTGTATTAAGTTCATGGAAAAACAGAGTGATGCAATAAGAATGATGACATGATGCAGACAAGATCTGTTTATCTATTGCATAGATATAGATCCCATCTTTTTATTCTTAGTAGCAACGATACATATGTGTCGGTTCCCTTTTCTGTCACTGGGATCAAGCACCGTAAGATCGAACCCACTACCGGGCACCTCTTCCCATTGCAAGATAAATAGATCAAGTTGGCCAAACAAAACCCAAATATCGAAGAAGAAATACGATGCTATAAGAGATCATGCATATAAGAGATCAAAGGAACTCAAATAACTTTCATGGATATGAAAAGAGATGACTGATCATATAATAGAGGCAAAGGTGTCCCGTCTTTCGATGAGATGGCGGATTTCGCTTTGGTGGAAGTCGACTTTGACGATCCGACTACGAACGTGCGAGGACGTCGCGCCTTAGCAATCGCTAAACCAACTCCGAGAGGTTATTGACCACGCCGGAGCACGATCAACCTGACCACGAGGGTCTGTTTCCTGCGAGCAAACGAAGAACAAGCAAGAAACTAAGATTGCAATCTGGATATTGCGAATATAAGGTGAAAGCTTTATTGATCAAGGTGGGGTTCTGTGACGCCTTTGTCTGGTCGTTGAACACAAACGAAGTACGCGAAGTTGCAGCTATGGCGAACTTTTAATCTAAACAAAACCCAAAGTCTAAACGATGCCCTAAGGGCTGTATATATGGAGGAAGAGGGGGGAATTTCGTGGCCCTTGGTGGAGGGGTCCGAAATCAACCCTATCTCTTGTTTCCCCACACATACGGACTCTAAAAATAGCCTATACTTATGTATTTCGAAATTACATGGGCCTGGCCCAATAATAAGGTGACGCAGCACCTAAAATAGCCTCGGGACGAAATTTAGGAAGTGGCATCTTGTATATTTCGTCCAAGGCTTCATGCACCCATTATGGTGGCTTCAAAGTCCTGAAATCATCATTTGTAACTCCGTTCTTGTTCCCCTTGCGCATGCCATCATCTCCATGCTTGTTCTTGCTCCAATGTTCATCCTTCTCCAAGCTAGGCCCTTCATTTGTAAGCAAAACAAATGTATCCAATTTAGGCAGCATCATATTCTCATGAACATTAGAATCATTACCAAGAAACGAAAGTACCTGGTAATTTAGTTGGCGTGCACGAGCTCTAGTAATTGGTCCAGTATGTATAGCAGCAGGGGCTGTGGGTGTAACAATTGTATTGATGTCCTCATCATTAGCTCTATTAATATCATCTTTCAAAATGGAATCAGGAGTCATAGGAAGCAAAGTAATATTTTTATCCTTATGAACAAGAGTATAGTGATTGTTTCTACCATGGTGTACAGAATTTTTATCAAATTGCCATGGTCTACCAAGTAATAAGGAACATGCTTGCATAGGTACCACATCACAATCAACATAATCAGCATATGTAGAGATACTAAAATGCACACGAACAGTACGTGTTACCTTAACCTTGCCGCTGTTGTTGAACCATTGGATGTAGTAAGGATGTGGATGTGGTCTTGTGGTGAGAGAAAGCTTCTCCACCATCTCCATGCTAGCCAAGTTGTTGCAGCTCCCTCCGTCTATTATGACGCGCACAGAACGTTCCTTCACAACACCCTTGGTATGGAACAAATTGTGCCTCTGATTTTGCTCAGCTTATGTGACCTGCACACTCAAAACACGTTGAGCAACTAAACATTCATACCTGTCAGCGTCTTCAGGAGCCATGTATTGCGTCTCATGATCAGAATCATCTCCACCATGTTCTTCACGTGTAATAAGAGCCAAAGTCTCCTCATCATAGTCACTAGCGGACTCATATCCACCATCCGCGGTAGCAATCATCACACGGGGAGATTTGCATTCTCTCGCATAATGACCTCCTCCCTTACAACGACGACAAATAATATCACTTGTGTGACCAGTTGATGCCCTGGAAGAAGAAGAACTCTGTGCAGGCCCAGCAGGTGCGCTCTTGGCAGATAATGGTGGTTGTTCCTGTTTTCTTGTATCACGGCTGTAGGAGGCACCTGATTGAGGTGCTGGTGCAGTTGAAGTAGAAGATGCACGCGGCGTCCATGAGGAAGGTCGGCCTGCAGAAAAGTTAGTTCGCGCCAATGCTTGTCGATCCTGCACTTCACGTTCAGCTTTACAAGCAAGATGGAATAAACGAGTGATATTAGTATACTCCTTATAGTCTAGAATGGTCTGAATCTCTCTATTTAATCCACCCAGAAAACGTGCAAGCATAGCTTCATTCTCCTCAACAATACCACATCGAATCATGCCAGTTTGTAATTCCTGATAATATTCTTCTACAGAATTTTTTCCTTGTCTTAAACGCTGCAATTTTTGAAGCAATTCACGTTGATAATATGGTGGAACCCAACGCATACGCATAGCAGTTTTCAAAGCAGCCCAAGTAGTTGGAATAGGATATAATCTACAATGTTCAGACCACCATACACATGCAAAACTAGTGAAAGCACAAACAGCAGCAGCAACTCGTCTCTCCTCAGGATATTGTAAACATGTAAATCGTTGTTCAGTTTCTAACTCCCAAGTAAGATATATATCAGGAACATATCTACCCTCAAATGGTGGAATATTCAATTTCAGTTTAGGAATGTGGACATCATCTCGTACCTGAGGTGGTGGTGCAGGCCTACCATTACGAATATATACCTGAGGTCGACCTGCTGGTGGTTGTGCTGGTGGCTGCTCGTAGATCTGATTTTGATCAACCTCATCCTCATAATCGCCCGCATACTCATCATCCTCCTGGGTACCAGCAGCAGCAGTAGCAGGAGCCAAAGAAGCACCAACAGTAGTAGCAGCGTGATGAGGACATCAATACAATTGTTACACCCACAGCCCCTGCTGCTATACATACTGGACCAATTACTAGAGCTCGTGCACGCCAACTAAATTACCAGGTACTTTCGTTTCTTGGTAATGATTCTAATGTTCATGAGAATATGATGCTGCCTAAATTGGATACATTTGTTTTGCTTACAAATGAAGGGCCTAGCTTGGAGAAGGATGAACATTGGAGCAAGAACAAGCATGGAGATGATGGCATGCGCAAGGGAAACAAGAACGGAGTTACAAGTGATGATTTCAGGACTTTGAAGCCACCATAATGGGTGCATGAAGCCTTGGACGAAATATACAAGATGCCACTTCATAAATTTCGTCCCGAGGCTATTTTAGGTGCTGCATCACCTTATTATTGGGCCAGGCCCATGTAATTTCGAAATACATAAGTATAGGCTATTTTTAGAGTCCGTATGTGTGGGGAAACAAGAGATAGGGTTGATTTCGGACTCCTCCACCAAGGGCCACGAAATTCCCCCCTCTTCCTCCATATATACAGCCCTTAGGGCATCGTTTAGACTTTGGGTTTTGTTTAGATTAAAAGTTCGCCATAGCTGCAACTTCGCGTACTTCGTTTGTGTTCAACGACCAGACAAAGGCGTCACAGAACTCCACCTTGATCAATAAAGCTTTCATCTTATATTCGCAATATCCAGATTGCAATCTTAGTTTCTTGCTTGTTCTTCGTTTGCTCGCAGGAAACAGACCCTCGTGGTCAGGTTGATCGTGCTCCGGCGTGGTCAATAACCTCTCGGAGTTGGTTTAGCGATTGCTAAGGCGCGACGTCCTCGCACGTTCGTAGTCGGATCGTCAAAGTCGACTTCCACCAAAGCGAAATCCACCATCTCATCGAAAGACGGGACACCTTTGCCTCTATCAAGATGACTTTGACGATCCGACTACAAACGTGGACGACGTTGCGCCTTAGCAATCGCTAAACCAATCTCCTGAGGTTACTGACGATGCCGGAAGCACGGTCAGCCTGACCACGAAGGTCTATTCCTGCAAGCAATCGAAGAACGAGCAAGAATATGATAAAGCAATCTGAATATTGCAAATATATATGAGGTATTGATAATGGTGGGGATCCGTAAGCGGTCTTGGTCTGGTCGTTGGACACAAACGAAGTACACGAAGTTGCAATGGCTAACTTTTAACTAAACAAATCCCAAGGAAAAGCTACTAGATGGATCTACTTATATAGGAGCAAGGGGTGGCGGCCAAGGAGGTGGGAGGACGTCCCAAGGCAGCCTAAAACTAAATCTAGGTCGTACAAGGCCAATGGGCCCAAGTGGAGGTGATGTAACACCTTTGGACTTGTAGTTTGACTCGGATTCTGCTGCAGCATCAGATTGTTTCGTCCACAACTCAACACTCCGGACGAATTTGAAGGTGATTCCAACTGGGTTGGAAAGTGCACGAAATCTAGTTTCCAACAAAAAAAGAATCACCCAATTCGGAGTCCGTATGAAAAACTTGTGTGCGTTTTGAGTCAGGTATGTCTGTGCAGTCCGAATCTGAATCCAGAACGTGAGAGACTTGGACTCTATGTTCTCTTGGGCCAAAAGTGACGTGAGAGAACTTTTTGGACAGCAAATAAACATCTCTTTCTTCCTTATCTTCATATGTGGATTGTACAAATGTCCCATACACCTGCAATTAGACAAAACACAAAAGTGTGTGAAGTATTTTTGTTCTGGATAACATAAATAGATTATTGAATAGTTTGCACTAGAAATCACCTGACAAATATGCATATATGCAATATTTTTGGTCATATCCAAGGTAGTCATGTCCTCATCGGGTTCTGTGACGCCTTTGTCTGGTCGTTGAACACAAAAGTACGCGAAGTTGCAGCTATGGCGAACTTTTAATCTAAACAAAACCCAAAGTCTAAACGATGCCCTAAGGGCTGTATATATGGAGGAAGAGGGGGGAATTTCGTGGCCCTTGTTGGAGGGGTCCGAAATCAACCCTATCTCTTGTTTCCCCACACATACGGACTCTAAAAATAGCCTATACTTATGTATTTCGAAATTACATGGGCCTGGCCCAATAATAAGGTGACGCAGCACCTAAAATAGCCTCGGGACGAAATTTATGAAGTGGCATCTTGTATATTTCGTCCAAGGCTTCATGCACCCATTATGGTGGCTTCAAAGTCCTGAAATCATCACTTGTAACTCCGTTCGTGTTCCCCTTGCGCATGCCATCATCTCCATGCTTGTCCTTGCTCCAATGTTCATCCTTCTCCAAGCTAGGCCCTTCATTTGTAAGCAAAACAAATGTATCCAATTTAGGCAGCATCATATTCTCATGAACATTAGAATCATTACCAAGAAACGAAAGTACCTGGTAATTTAGTTGGCGTGCACGAGCTCTAGTAATTGGTCCAGTATGTATAGCAGCAGGGGCTGTGGGTGTAACAATTGTATTGATATCCTCATCATCCTCCCCTTCTTGAAATGAAGTCGTCCTCGACGGAAGTTCATCTTCCTCACCCAAATAAGACTTCAAATCTGCAATGTTAAAAGTGGGACTAACCCCAAAATCTGCAGGCAGCTCAAGTTTATATGCATTATCATTTATTTTCTCTAACACCTTAAAGGGACCATCAGCACGTGGCATTAACTTTGATTTGCGCAAATCAGGAAATCTATCCTTACGCAAATGTAACCAAACAAGATCTCCAGGTGCAAACACAACATGTTTTCTACCCTTATCTCCAGCAAGTTTATATTTAGCATTCATGCGCTCAATGTTTTCCTTAGTTAACTCATGCATTTTTAAAATCAATTCAGCACGTTGTTTAGCATCAAAAATAACCTTCTCCGAAGATGGAAGAGGCAACAAATCAATAGGTGCACGAGGTAGGAAACCATACACAACTTCAAAAGGGCACATCTTAGTAGTAGAATGCAATGAACGATTATAAGCAAATTCAATATGAGGCAAGCATTCCTCCCACATTTTCTTATTATTCTTCAAAACAGCCCTAAGCATAGTAGACAACGTTCTATTGACTACTTCAGTTTGTCCATCAGTTTGGGGGTGACAAGTAGTACTAAAAACCAGTTTAGTCCCCAACTTAGCCCATAAACATCTCCAAAAGTGGCTAAGAAATTTAGTATCACGATCTGAAACAATAGTATTTGGCACACCATGCAAGCGAATAATTTCACGAAAGAACAAATCAGCAACATTAACAGCATCATCGCTTTTATGACATGGTATAAAGTGTGCCATTTTCAAGAATCTATCCACAACAACAAATATGTTATCCCTCCCCTTCTTTGTTCGAGGTAAACCTAAAACAAAGTCCATAGATATATCCTCCCAAGGAACACTAGGTACAGGCAAAGGCATATATAAACCATGAGGATTGAGTCGTGACTTAGCTTTTTGACATGTAGTGCATCGAGCAATAAAACGCTCAACATCCCGTCTCATCTTTGGCCAAAAGAAATGTGTAGCAAGTACGTCCTCCGTCTTCTTCACGCCAAAGTGTCCCATTAATCCTCCTCCATGCGCCTCCTGCAACAACAAAAGACGAACGGAGCTAGCTGGAATGCATAGCTTGTTAGCACGAAACACAAATCCATCGTTAACGACAAACTTGTTCCACATTCTTCCTTCTTTACAATTCTGCATTACATCTTTAAAATCAGCATCATGCACATATTGATCTTTGATGGTCTCCAAACCAAATATTTTGAAGTCAAGTTGTGAAAGCATAGTATAGCGACGAGACAATGCATCAGCAATAACATTTTCTTTTCCTTTCTTGTGTTTAATGACATAAGGGAAAGTCTCAATGAATTCAACCCATTTAGCATGTCTATGATTCAGTTTAGCTTGACTTTTAATATGTTTCAAAGATTCATGATCAGAATGTATAACAAATTCTTTGGGCCATAAATAATGTTGCCATGTTTCTAAAGTCCGAACAAGAGCATATAATTCTTTATCATAAGTAGAATAATTCAGACTAGGCCCACTCAATTTTTCAGAAAAGTATGCAACAGGTTTGCCATCTTGTAATAACACACCTCCTAATCCAATTCCACTAGCATCACATTCAAGCTCAAAAGTCTTATTAAAATCAGGAAGTTGGAGTAAAGGAGCATGTGTCAACTTATCTTTCAATACCGTGAAGGCTTCTTCCTGTGCGGTACCCCAAAGAAAAGGCACATCTTTCTTTGTAAGCTCATTGAGAGGTGCAGCAATGGTGCTGAAATCTCTCACAAAACGCCTATAGAATCCAGCGAGGCCAAGAAAACTCGTCACTTGTGTGACCGTTTTGGGCTGCGACCAACTCTCAATAGCTTCAATCTTGGCTTTATCAACTTCAATTCCCTGTGGAGTAACAACATAGCCAAGAAAAGATACTCGGTCGGTGCAAAAGGTGCACTTCCCAAGGTTACCAAACAAACGTGCATCACGTAGAGCAATAAAAACAGCACGTAAATGTTCCAAATGTTCTTCCAAAGATCTGCTATAAATCAATATGTCATCAAAGTAAACTACCACAAATCGTCCAATGAAAGCACGTAAAACTTCGTTCATTAATCTCATGAAAGTACTAGGTGCATTAGTTAACCCAAAAGGCATGACTAACCACTCATATAATCCAAACTTAGTTTTAAATGTTGTTTTCCATTCATCTCCCAATTTCATACGAATTTGCTGGTAGCCACTACGCAAATCAACTTTGGAGAATATTGTAGAGCCACTCAATTCATCAAGCATATCATCTAGCCTAGGAATAGGATGACGATAACGAATAGTAATATTATTAATGCCTCTACAATCAACACACATACGTGATGTACCATCCTTTTTCGGCACTAGAATAATAGGAACAGCACAAGGACTAAGGGATTCGCGTATATAACCTTTGTCGAGAAGCTCTTGTACTTGATGCATAATCTCCTTCGTCTCCTCTGGATTGGTACGGTATGGTGCACGGTTTGGCAGTGAAGCACCGGGAATTAAGTCAATCTGATGCTCAATCCCTCGAATAGGCGGTAATCCCGGTGGCACGTTTTGTGGAAAGACGTCAGCGAACTCCTGCAAAATGTTAGTGACAGCAGGAGGCAAAGAGGAAGGCACGTCCTCGAATGAAAATAATGCCTCTTTGCACACAAAAGCATAGCAAACAGATTTGCTGAAATCTAGCTCATCAATACCAGATTTGGTGGCAAATAAACATGCACTTTTCAATTTAATTTCAGAAGCAACACTAGATGGTTTATTATTAGGCTTCATTTGTTGCTCAAATTCTTTTGCCACAATCTGATTTTCACTCTTATTCGTCTCCTGTTTTGCTTTATTAGCTCTATTAATATCATCTTTCAAAATGGAATCAGGAGTCATAGGAAGCAAAGTAATATTTTTATCCTTATGAACAAGAGTATAGTGATTGTTTCTACCATGGTGTACAGAATTTTTATCAAATTGCCATGGTCTACCAAGTAATAAGGAACATGCTTGCATAGGTACCACATCACAATCAACATAATCAGCATATGTAGAGATACTAAAATGCACACGAACAGTACGTGTTACCTTAACCTTGCCGCTGTTGTTGAACCATTGGATGTAGTAAGGATGTGGATGTGGTCTTGTGGTGAGAGAAAGCTTCTCCACCATTTCCATGCTAGCCAAGTTGTTGCAGCTCCCTCCGTCTATGATGACGCGCACAGAACGTTCCTTCACAACTCCCTTGGTATGGAACAAATTGTGCCTCTGATTTTGCTCAGCTTGTGTGACCTGCACACTCAAAACACGTTGAGCAACTAAACATTCATACCTGTCAGCGTCTTCAGGAGCCATGTATTGCGTCTCATGATCAGAATCATCTCCACCATGTTCTTCACGTGTAATAAGAGCCAAAGTCTCCTCATCATAGTCACTAGCAGACTCATATCCACCATCCGCGGTAGCAATCATCACACGCGGAGATTTGCATTCTCTCGCATAATGACCTCCTCCCTTACAACGACGACAAATAATATCACTTGTGTGCCCTGTTGATGCCATGGAAGAAGAAGAACGCTGTGCAGGCCCCGCAGGTGCGCTCTTGGCAGATAATGGTGGTTGTGCCTGTTTTCTTGTATCACGGCTGGTGGTGGCACCAGATGGAGGTGCTGGTGCAGTTGAAGTAGAAGATGCACGTGGTGTCCATGATGAAGGTCGGCCTGCAGAAAAGTTAGTTCGCCCCAATGCTTGTCGATCCTGCACTTCACGTTCAGCTTTACAAGCAAGATGGAATAAACGAGTGATATTAGTATACTCCTTATAGTCTAGAATGGTCTGGATCTCTCTATTTAATCCACCCAGAAAACGTGCAAGCATAGCTTCATTCTCCTCCACAATACCACATCTAATCATGCCAGTTTGTAATTCCTGATAATATTCTTCTACAGAATTTTTCCCTTGTCTTAAACGCTGCAATTTTTGAAGCAATTCACGTTGATAATATGGTGGAACCCAATGCGTACGCATAGCAGTTTTCAAAGCAGCCCAAGTAGTTGGAATAGGATATAATCTACAATGTTCAGACCACCATACACATGCAAAACTAGTGAAAGCACAAACAGCAGCAGCAACTCGTCTCTCCTCAGGATATTGTAAACATGTAAATCGTTGTTCAGTTTCTAACTCCCAAGTAAGATATATATCAGGAACATATCTACCCTCAAATGGTGGAATATTCAATTTCAGTTTAGGAATATGGACATCATCTCGTACCTGAGGTGGTGGTGCAGGCCTACCATTACGAATATATACCTGAGGTCGACCTGCTGGTGGTGGTACAGGTGGCTGCACGTAGTGTTGATTTTGATCAACCTCATCCTCATAATCTCCCACATAATCATCCTCCTCCGCATCAGCAGCAGGAGCCACAGACGTATCAACAGCAGCACCAACAGTTTGGCCAAACGCAAGAGGAACACGGCTTGCCCGGCGGAGGTCTGCTTCGCGACGTGGAGGTAGTCGTTGTTGTTGTTGTTGGAGAGGTGCGTTAGGTGCAGCGGGTGGTGGTGGTGGAAGACGCGCGAGCAATTCATTAAACTTGTTATCGAGCTTTGTTTCGAACGTCTTCTCAAGGCTAGTGATCTTCTCCATGGCCTCTTCAAAATTGTTCAGCACATCTTGCACCTGTTCAGTCATCATTTGCTGAAACTTATCATGAAGCTCCTTGTTCGATAAATTCTCCTAGTCAATCTCGTCGGCTTGTGATCCTGGCATGGTTAGCAGCAATAGAAAACACAAGAATATGATCCGACAGACTACGAACAAGTGGTGGTGGTGGGTGTCACAAATCTGTCAAGCAAATCTCAAATTCTTACCAGTTCTTACCCAGCAGCAGGCGGTGATCGGCAACCGTTGTAGTCAAAAACTCTCAAAGCTTGGATAGAGCGATTACCAGGGAGAGTCAAACGCACGACGTAGATGTATGTGGAGCTGGGAAGGCTTATAATATGGTAGCAAAAAGGGTCAGCAATAATCAATTCAGAGATGCAAAGTTGAATAAACGCTCAACGACGGTACTGTGCTGGTCCTAGGCTAGACTGTGCTAGAGACGCGAGCCTAGAACACCAACAAAATCACGGCGCGACACGTAAACAAGGGAAAAGCACACTCTGAATTCTTTTTTTTTTGCGCTTTTTTTTTGCGAAAAATCACTATAATGGCGAGTGTCTCAAAACTCTTCCTAGCTCAAACTGACAAGATGGGCACGAAATTTTTTCGACCAAATTTTTTTTTTCGGCTGCCCGGACCCAAAAACTGGAAACGGGTCAAAAAAAACTTCCTATAATGGCACCTGTCTCAAAACACTCAGAAACACCTAAAAATAGGATAACCGGAATTTTTTTCGAAAAATGCGTTTTCGAAAAATTTGGGGTCTAAACGGAGCGTGGCTACCCGACTCTTTTTTTTTCCGAAACCTACTCCGACAAGGAAACACGAATCAGAAACTAGATAGATCTCGAAAACAACCCTAGTAAGCAAGGAACTCGGATTGGTGGTGGATATATGGTGGTGGTATATGGCAGCGGTGGTGGTAGCGGTGGTAGTATATGGATATGGATCGGTGGTGGTAGCGGTGGTAGTATATGGATATGGATCGGTGGTGGTATATGGACACGGATTGGTGGTGGTATATGGATACGGATTCGGAGCGGTGGCGGATAAGCGGTGGTGGTAGATGGCAGGGGCGATGATGATGGTGCGGCGGCGGCGTGACAACTTATGACCAGAACTCGAAACTCTAAAAGACTAGACTCTAAGACCAGCAACTAGACACGACGATGCAACCGCAAATTCAACAAAGCAAAACCCTAAAAACATTATGCAAAGGCTCAGATTGGTTCGGATATGATGAACTAACCCTAATTTTTTTTGTGGCTTTTTCGTGGACTGTAGGTATGAAGAACAGACTCGATCTAAACTACGAAAAACTGTAAAATCTCACCGAGCAACCTGGAAATCTGATACCACTTAATAGAGGCAAAGGTGTGCCGTCTTTCGATGAGATGGCGGATTTCGCTTTGGTGGAAGTCGACTTTGACGATCCGACTACGAACGTGCGAGGACGTCGCGCCTTAGCAATCGCTAAACCAACTCCGAGAGGTTATTGACCACGCCGGAGCACGATCAACCTGACCACGAGGGTCTGTTTCCTGCGAGCAAACGAAGAACAAGCAAGAAACTAAGATTGCAATCTGGATATTGCGAATATAAGGTGAAAGCTTTATTGATCAAGGTGGGGTTCTGTGACGCCTTTGTCTGGTCGTTGAACACAAACGAAGTACGCGAAGTTGCAGCTATGGCGAACTTTTAATCTAAACAAAACCCAAAGTCTAAACGATGCCCTAAGGGCTGTATATATGGAGGAAGAGGGGGGAATTTCGTGGCCCTTGGTGGAGGGGTCCGAAATCAACCCTATCTCTTGTTTCCCCCACACACACGGACTCTAAAAATAGCCTATACTTATGTATTTCGAAATTACATGGGCCTGGCCCAATAATAAGGTGACGCAGCACCTAAAATAGCCTCGGGACGAAATTTATGAAGTGGCATATTGTATATTTCGTCCAAGGCTTCATGCACCCATTATGGTGGCTTCAAAGTCCTGAAATCATCAGTTGTAACTCCGTTCTTGTTCCCCTTGCGCATGCCATCATCTCCATGCTTGTCCTTGCTCCAATGTTCATCCTTCTCCAAGCTAGGCCCTTCATTTGTAAGCAAAACAAATGTATCCAATTTAGGCAGCATCATATTCTCATGAACATTAGAATCATTACCAAGAAACGAAAGTACCTGGTAATTTAGTTGGCGTGCACGAGCTCTAGTAATTGGTCCAGTATGTATAGCAGCAGGGGCTGTGGGTGTAACAATTGTATTGATGTCCTCATCATCATAAACTCAAAGTTCATCAGATCCCAACAAACACACCGCAAAAAGAGTTACATCATATGGATCTCCAAGAGACCATTGTATTCAGAATCAAGAGAGAGAGAGATGAAGCCATCTAGCTACTAACTACAGACCCAAAGGTCTACAAAGAACTACTCACGCATCATCGGGGAGGCACCAATGGAGGTGGTGAACCCCATCCGAGATGGTGTCTAGATTGGATCTGGTGATTCTGGACTCTGCGGCGGCTGGATGAATATTTCATCAACTCCCCTAGGGTTTTGGGAATATTTGGGTGTTTGTAGAGCAAAGAGGCGGTTCGGGGGCACCCGAGGTGGGCACAACCCACCAGGGCGCGCCTGGGCCTCCTCGCGCGCCCTGGTGGGTTGTCCCCTCCTCGGGACTCCCCCCAGGTGCTACCAGGGCCCAACATGTTCCTTCTGGTCCATAAAAAAATCTCTGTAAAGTTTCATGGCATTTGGACTCCATCTGATATTGATTTTCTGTGATGTAAAAAACATGGAAAAAATAGGAACTAGCACTTGGCACTATGTCAATAGGTTAGTGCCAAAAAATGAATAAAATGACTACAAAATGATTATAAAACATCCAAGATTGATAATATAACAGCATGGAACAATCAAAAATTATAGATACGTTGGAGATGTATCATGGACCTGGACACTAGATGTCCCACGTGTAGGCAGAATTAATATACCTAATCTAAATGGTCGTCGCCTGATCTCTTTGTCCTCCTCCAGCATCCGGCTGAAGAAGAATCATGCAAGACACCGGTTGTATTCGCCGGCGTCGCCTCGGTGGTGGCCTTCATGGGATACAATCGGCGGCGGCCTCCCGTGTTCTACTTCTCCTCGGCGGGCGGGGACGTGATGGCCGTCACCTCGTCGACATCTACGTAACTGCGTAGCCGCGTAGACATCCTGTCGTGTCGACGGCATGGCGCAGCTACGCTTCTTTCTCTGCCTGCATGGCGCAGCTACGCACGTGTCGACGGCGGACGGCGTGGTCGCAGACACTGGAGGCGTTGTACGACGCGACAGCATCGAGGGCAGCGACAATACCCGTGCCAACGTGCTCCTCGACAAGCCGGTGTGGAGCAAGTCAGCACTCTTCCTCGAGCTGTATTGGAGCGGCCAACTGCAGAACCACGTGCTGGCTTAGTGCGGCAACTGCCTCCGACGGACTAGGCGAGGTAGCTGGAGCAGTGAGCTGCCTCGCTTGTAACTGTCGGGCTCGGCAGGTGATAGAGGCGAGGGTCCCGATCTTTCGATGAGATGATAACTATCGATTTGGTGGAGATGACTTTGACGATCTGACTACAAACGTGCACGACGTTGCGCCTTAGCAATCGCTAAACCAATCTCCTGAGGTTACTGACGATGCCGGAAGCACGGTCAGCCTGACCACGAAGGTCTATTCCTGCAAGCAATCAAAGAACGAGCAAGAATATGATAAAGCAATCTGAATATTGCAAATATATATGAGGTATTGATAATGGTGGGGATCCGGAAGCGGTCTTGGTCTGGTCGTTGGACACAAACGAAGTACACGAAGTTGCAATGGCTAACTTTTAACTAAACAAATCCCAAGGAAAAGCTACTAGATGGATCTACTTATATAGGAGCAAGGGGTGGCGGCCAAGGAGGTGGGAGGACGTCCCAAGGTAGCCTAAAACTAAATCTAGGTCGTACAAGGCTCATGGGCCCAAGTGGAGGTGATGTAACACCTTTGGACTTGTAGTTTGACTCGGATTCTGCTGCAGCATCAGATTGTTTCGTCCACAACTCAACGCTCCGGACGAATTTGAAGATGATTCCAATTGGGTTGGAAAGTGCACGAAATCTAGTTTCCAACAAAAAAAGAATCACCCAATTCGGAGTCCGTATGAAAAACTTGTGTGCGTTTTGAGTCAGGTATGTCTGTGCAGTCCGAATCTGAATCCAGAACGTGAGAGACTTGGACTCTATCTTCTCTTGGGCCAAAAGTGACGTGAGAGAACTTTTTGGACAGCAAATAAACATCTCTTTCTTCCTTATCTTCATATGTGGATTGTACAAATGTCCCATACACCTGCAATTAGACAAAACACAAAAGTGTGTGAAGTATTTTTGTTCTGGATAACATAAATAGATTATTGAATAGTTTGCACTAGAAATCACCTGACAAATATGCATATATGCAATATTTTTGGTCATATCCAAGGTAGTCATGTCCTCATCATCCTCCCCTTCTTGAAAATAAAGCCGTCCTTGGCGTTGCTAAATCTGAAATGTGGCTAACAAAAGAGACAAGGTGTACATGTTGTATATGTATATGTCATCCATTTTTACTTCCCTTGATTTTTGCATATATGACACATGAATAGATGAGTAACTTGCATAGTTCATAAAATCTAAAGCCAAAAAATTAGCACAAGAAGTAGAAGGCATGAAAATATTGCAACTCAGTTTGCACATATAAGTGAAGCTCTTATTCATTTCAAAAGATTGACAATGTTCATCATTAAACCATCCCAACATTGGTGAATAAACCTTACTTGCATCAAATTTACATGCTACAACATGCTTAAATAAGCAAACATGCAATAAGTCATTCAACACAGAATCATCACCAAGATTAGAGGTCATATCAAAATGATTAAACATTGGTTCTTTTGCATCAATAGTTAATTCAATGGGTGCACTCAAAATTGTTGGTATTTCAGTTGTTTGATCACATGGCAAAGTCAAATTATCAACGTAGTCCTGTAAAATAGGTGGTGTGATCAAAGTAGTGGGTTGATAGAGGCGGGGGTGTCCCGATCTTTCGATGAGATGGCAACTATCGATTTGGTGGAGACGACTTTGACGATCCGACTACAAACGTGCACGACGTTGCGCCTTAGCAATCACTAAACCAATCCCCAGAGGTTATTGACCACGCCGGTGCACGATCAACCTGACCACGAAGGTCTATTCCTGCAAGCAATCGAAGAACGAGCAAGAATATGATAAAAGCAATCTGAATATTGCAAATATGTATGAAGTATTGATAAAGGTGGGGATCCGAAAGCGGTCTTGGTCTGGTCGTTGGACACAAACGAAGTACACGAAGTTGCATTGGCTAACTTTTAACTAAACAAATCCCAAAGTCTAAACGATGCCCTAAGGGCTGTATATATGGATGAAGAGGGGGGAAATTTCGTGGCCCTTGGTGGAGGGGTCCGAAATCAACCCTATCTCTTGTTTCCCCACACATACGGACTCTAAAAATAGCCTATACTTATGTATTTCGAAATTACATGGGCCTGGCCCAATAATAAGGTGACGCAGCACCTAAAATAGCCTCGGGACGAAATTTAGGAAGTGGCATCTTGTATATTTCGTCCAAGGCTTCATGCACCCATTATGGTGGCTTCAAAGTCCTGAAATCATCACTTGTAACTCCGTTCTTGTTTCCCTTGCGCATGCCATCATCTCCATGCTTGTTCTTGCTCCAATGTTCATCCTTCTCCAAGCTAGGCCCTTCATTTGTAAGCAAAACAAATGTATCCAATTTAGGCAGCATCATATTCTCATGAACATTAGAATCATTACCAAGAAACGAAAGTACCTGGTAATTTAGTTGGCGTGCACGAGCTCTAGTAATTGGTCCAGTATGTATAGCAGCAGGGGCTGTGGGTGTAACAATTGTATTGATGTCCTCATCACATGCAATAAGTCATTCAACACAGAATCATCACCAAGATTAGAGGTCATATCAAAATGATTAAACATTGGTTCTTTTGCATCAATAGTTAATTCAATGGGTGCACTCAAAATTGTTGGTATTTCAGTTGTTTGATCACATGGCAAAGTCAAATTATCAACGTAGTCCTCTAAAATAGGTGGTGTGATCAAAGTAGTGGGTAGCTCATCAGATGGTGCATTCAAATTGACAAGGCATTCATCATTCTCATGTAGAGATGGAAGATCAGTACCTTTGTCATTACCTCTTATGATCAACTCAGATGATGTAGCCACTCTCGGGGGCGATGTGTCACATGGTGGAGGTGATGTAGTCCTGACAACAACGGATGTGGTTGTCATAGTATGCCTAGTAGTTGAAGGAACAATCATATCAACTCTTGGAATGTGCACTGTGCGCTTGTTCTCCTCGTGGCCAACACGTCGTTTTATTTCCTGTTCAGCTTTGCAAGCAAGATGAAACAAATGGTCCATAGGATAACATTCTTCATGAATTAGTATTTCTTGAATATCACGGTTTAATCCTCCCCAAAATCTATCCATAAAATCATCTTCACTTTCTTCTAAAAAGGAATGCAACAAGGTAGTTTGTAAATCATCATAATATTTTGTTACAGTTTCACTACCTTGTTTTAAGTGTTGCAACTTCTTAATCATGTCACAAGTATAATAAGCAGGGACAAAAGTATGTCGCATGGCAAGTTTCAAATCATCCCAAGTAGTAGGTATATAATTAGGGTGTAACCGACAATATTCACTCCACCAAACCAAAGCATAACCAGTGAAAGAACCAACCGCAACCTTAACCTTTTTATGTTCATTGAAATTATGGGAAGCAAATATATTTTTTATGTCGAACTCCCATTCAATATATAAAGCAGGTTTAAAACGGCCATTAAATGGTGGTATAGATACATTAACCTGATAATGTGCATTTGGATGTTTGTGCACCTCTCGTGACGGTTGTGGTATTTGCAAAGGTGGTGGCACGTCTCCCGCGATCGACAAAGCCCATGAATTGACTCTGGATCCTGTCATGATTAGTAGAACAAGAAACAAAACCCAAAAATAATGTTCCTATAACTACTAGGATGTGGTGGTAAAATGCTCACAGTAAAGCAAATATCAATGTCTTACAAGTTCTTACCATGCAGCAGGCGGTGATCGGCAACCAGCGGTGTCAAGTAACTCCGAATATTGAGTAAAGCGATTGCCAGGGGAGCGTACGTATACACGGTGTAGAAATATGTGGAGCTGGGTTGGCTATATATGGTAGCAAAAGATTAGCAATAATCAATTCAAAGATGCAATGTTGAATAAACGCTCAACGACGGTACTGTGCTGGTCCTAGGCTAGACCGTACTAGAGACGCGAGCCTAGAACACCAATGAGGTCACGGCGTAGCACAACTAGCATCAATGAAGGATACTAAGTAGCTCTTGACAGCAAGATATAAGTGAATATCACAACGGCAGTGAAGATAAGTATGAAAAACAACTGCCAAGCAGGATATACAACAACTCTCTCTCCAACTTTCCTCTTGAAAAGTTTAAGACAATTTTCTGATAAATTCTTTCAAAGAATGCTATTAACTCAAGCTTTCCAATGCAAAAAGAATCACTCAATTCCGAGTTGATATGAGGAGTCAAAGAATTCTAAAACTGGCCTGAAAAATTGGAACAAGCTGTGTTCATGAACTTCGGAGTGCAAAAAGACCTATTTAGAAGCCGATTTTGAGGTGTCAAATATTGAACTAGCTTCTGCAACTATTTAGATGCGGCTCGTCGCTAGCTTCAATTTGAGTACTCACGGAGCCAAAACGGCTTCGCATGAGGAAGATACACTTGTTTTACTGAACAGTGCGCAAAACAGATTCCAATCCGAATTCAGGTACGAGATTGATTCTAGATAGATCCAATTTTTTTTCTTCTCTCTTTTTTTTCTCACGCTTTTTTTTTCTTTTTCTTCTCTCTCTTTTTCTTTTTTTTTTCCTTTTTTCTCTTTTTTTTCTCTATCTTTTTTTTTCAAGACAAACTAGATAAGATGCAGATTGGATCAGGCGAAGATGTGAATGACCTCAACTATGATTATGACAATGAACAGTGCGTAGCACGTGGTGGAAATTAATAGATGGGATGGTGGACAGCGGAAGGGATAATGATGCAGCGGCGGCGTGACTAATGTGAACAGAACTCGAAACTCTAAGGAACTAGACGCTAAGACCAGCAACTTACACGACGATGCAACCGATAATTCAACTATGCAAGCAATGAAAAGAAAATTGCAAAGGCTCAGACTGGCTTGGACCAAGGATGAATAGATCTAACTCTTTTTTGTGGCTTTTTCTTGGACAATAGGTAAGAAAATAAATCTAATCTAGGAAAACTGGAAATTCTCACCGAGCAACCTGAAAACTGATACCACTTGATAGAGGCGAGGGTCCCGATCTTTCGATGAGATGATAACTATCGATTTGGTGGAGATGACTTTGACGATCCGACTACAAACGTGCACGACGTTGCGCCTTAGCAATCGCTAAACCAATCTCCTGAGGTTACTGACGATGCCGGAAGCACGGTCAGCCTGACCACGAAGGTCTATTCCTGCAAGCAATCGAAGAACGAGCAAGAATATGATAAAGCAATCTGAATATTGCAAATATATATGAGGTATTGATAATGGTGGGGATCCGGAAGCGGTCTTGGTCTGGTCGTTGGACACAAACGAAGTACACGAAGTTGCAATGGCTAACTTTTAACTAAACAAATCCCAAGGAAAAGCTACTAGATGGATCTACTTATATAGGAGCAAGGGGTGGCGGCCAAGGAGGTGGGAGGACGTCCCAAGGCAGCCTAAAACTAAATCTAGGTCGTACAAGGCTCATGGGCCCAAGTGGAGGTGATGTAACACCTTTGGACTTGTAGTTTGACTCGGATTCTGCTGCAGCATCAGATTGTTTCGTCCACAACTCAACGCTCCGGACGAATTTGAAGGTCATTCCAATTGGGTCGGAAAGTGCACGAAATCTAGTTTCCAACAAAAAAAGAATCACCCAATTCGGAGTCCGTATGAAAAACTTGTGTGCGTTTTGAGTCAGGTATGTCTGTGCAGTCTGAATCTGAATCCAGAACGTGAGAGACTTGGACTCTATCTTCTCTTGGGCCAAAAGTGACGTGAGAGAACTTTTTGGACAGCAAATAAACATCTCTTTCTTCCTTATCTTCATATGTGGATTGTACAAATGTCCCATACACCTGCAATTAGACAAAACACAAAAGTGTGTGAAGTATTTTTGTTCTGGATAACATAAATAGATTATTGAATAGTTTGCACTAGAAATCACCTGACAAATATGCATATATGCAATATTTTTGGTCATATCCAAGGTAGTCATGTCCTCATCATCAGTCATGTCCTCATCAGCAGGGCACCCAGATGGCTTTTATGCCGGAGAACTAATTTTCTTGCTCGTCGGATGCCGCCGAAAGAGTGGTCAAAATGGTGGAAGGACGAGCTTAGCCAGCGTCCTGCTCCTGAATGGACTTGTGTGGTTGGAGTGGGTTTCTCGCATTCCACATGGGTTTAAATGTAGGTTTTTGAATGCCACGAGGAGGTGGGTACAGCTGGGAGTGCAACAGGCGGCACCCTAGGCCAGCGCACCGCTTCAAATGGCAGACGCAATGAGAGGTCGCATCCGCCCTGACCCCCTTAACCGTGGACCTTGACGGTGTACATCACCTTGTGTCCAGATTTGAGATGACACGTGTACCAGATGAATGACTCCAAGTTCGACCACCGTGATGCTAGGTGCGAGCCGAGGAACACTGTTGGAGACACCCCCCTCATAATTTTCCTATTCTTGCGTTTTAAGTTCCTACGAAGAGAGTACTTGCTCTAAATGATGTGCCGCTGCAAGAGCCTCCTATATTAATTAACCATGCTCTAAAAAGGTGGACCGACTTTGGCTATAGTATATTGTACTAGCTTAGTAGGTGACCTTGCACTTGGCTCTTCACCTCTTCCGGAAGTCAAACAATAATGATTGTACTATAGTAGTACTACTTTTGGCAATCTGACACCAAATGAACTACTGCACGTCCATCGCTTGTAAGCAAAAGTTTCTCCTCGTGCTATGCGCCACCACGCACGCATTAGCAAGGGAGAAGGCATAGTAAGAAAGCTTCTCGTTGTTCTCCGAGTTGACGGGACATATCAAAGTTATTTACTACTCTCTCCAAAAAGGGCCGACCATGTCCATGGCTACCATCCCGTGCTCCGTCATTGCGTACGTGCCATCGAATAGAATAACTTAATTTGTAAAAAAGGCGCCACTGCGTCATGATCGAACTTTGATTCGTCCAAGCGTGGTTCCCATGAACAACTACTACACTCGCCAAACTATCTGTGAGCTTCCTCTTTGTACAGAAATGAGCTCACCATGTACCAGCGCGTGAGTATTAGGGAAAGACGCAAAGGTTACTTGCGTCGGTGCCTGCACCTCTTCTCTTCGTGCTCGTATTCCTTTTTTCTGGTGATTCATGCACGTACTCCACCTATGTTCGTGACCGTTCGTGAGTCTCTCCTGCTATACTTAAGTCCATTTTCTTGCATGACACGTGGACCTGGATGCTGGATGTCCCACGTGTCAGCAAAATTGAAGAACGCTTTCCGACGACCGAGGAGCAAGAAACATTGTGGTGGAGCATCTGGACTCCTTAATATTTTTATTCGGTGATATGAAATATTCCCAATCTTCTCCACAGTAGACCGGAAGAGTCTAAAACACAGCAGCCCAGTGTAGTTACATCATACATGGTCAACCCACGCTATCACCACATTTCTTGGCCTCCTTGTGACACCTAGCTCTAGTAATCCACCAGCCGTATTGCTTCTCGCTCCTCGTCTCTCTCAAAGTGTGGCAGGCTGGCGATTTTGCCTTCTATTGAGGTCGGTTAACTCATCACTCGCTCCCACATGTTAGCGACATGCCAAGAGCATTCTAAAAAAATTACCGTACTCTATTGTTATGCCAAGAAGAGGAAGCGCTTTGACCGACGGACCAAACGAGACAGGCGTGCCGTGCCGGGATTGGGTCCAGATTCTCGTTTTGAACTTGTTTGGTGTAGTAGTAACACTTGGTTTTGACTATTGATAAGATTTTATATAGGGCATAATGTATTCTTCGAGGTTGCCTTTGACTATTGATAAGATTTTATATAATTTGAAAATTATATCATTCGAAGATCCTTTCACATTCTGTTTCAAAAAAAGATCCTTTCACGTATGAATTTGATGGTATACTTTGAGCAACTTGCATGTCCTATACTGCTCCTGTTTGGATAGTCTAACTTAGCCAGAGGTTAGACTAACTCATGACTAACCCTGAACTAACTCTAGCCAAAGAGGTGTTTGGATGACAGGGTTAGATTGACAATAAATGCACTTGATGGGAGAGAAAATTGATTTTTCAGTGGGCCCCACAAGAAATAGCTCCAATTAGCACCACGTGGCTAGCGGGATAGAAAGAGAAAAGTGATTTTTCAGTGGGCCCAATGAGAACTATCTCCAATTAGCACTTCTTGGGTGGGATAGTTTTCTTGGTGGGTTTGGTGCAATTTGCTCCAATTTAACCCTCATGTTTGGATACTTTAGGGCTATTTGAGCCCCAACTAGCTCAAACTAACTCTAACCCATGGATCCAAACAAGGCCAAAGTTAGTCTCAAAAAACGCACTAAGCCCTATATACATGGACAGACGGAGTACATGATACTAGCAAACGCTCACCATTAGTAGTAGTTCATTGGTTGGTTTTGATTTTTGATTTAGTTGTTGTGCTGCTACCGTCCAATATTCGCATGTGGTTGTTTCTAGATTAAAAAAAGGAGGTAGTACTTACTATGGGAAAGGTGAAGTGATGGTTGCTTCGCCCCAGCAACTTATTACTCTGGGAATATTGGAGTACCAGCGGATTCAACAAAGAGAGAAATGATGGTTGCTTCGTCCGAGCAACTTACTGTGGCGAAGGTGGGGCTCTGTGGTTTGACTCCTCACTAGTCATTATTACTGCGGCGCAACGACCGGGGTGAATCTTCTCTGCAGTTGTGCACTCAATATTGTTGCATGGCAGGTGGAGTCGGATGAAGGATGTCCCACATGTCGGTGAAACGAAGTTGAATTGTTTCTGGCATTGCTATCAATCCTTCAGGATTCGTTTATATGTACGCATAATTTTCCAGCATAATGAAATTGTACTGTGATGCTATGAAGGTTTCAACTGTGGTTCCTGCAGGAAAAAAAAGGTTTCAACTTAGGATTCATGTGTCCTCTTCCCTCAAGATTGTCTTGTTACAACATTCCATCAAATACAAATGAAACTACCATGGTTGCTAATGCATCTCAATGGTTCACAGATCAGCGCCAATATTCATGTAACGCCCTCGATGCGGCTATATCTCCCATGACCAAGGAAGAACAAATTCGGGCAGCACTCCGATTGAAAATTGATACAAGGCTTGATAGGATGAAAAGGACTTGAGCAGAGGACACAACACTCCGGTTAAATGGATAAACCAAGAAAAGAACACGATCCTGACAAAATGAAAAGATGGGTTGAGGAGAGCAACATCACAAATGCCTCTGGAAGAAAAGAGAGAATGGAATGGAATGAACGGAAGGAGAAAACAATATCTTCTATCTCCGATGAGCTTGAAAAGCATCTTTAGGAGTAGGGTCGAACGGAATTGTTGGAACACCAACAACGAAAAGAATAATCTTGATATGGTATTATGGAATACATCTCAAATTATGAAGTGACAACCTGCCACTCACGGGAAGAAGAATTGGATTGATATGAACAAGGAGGCGAGAAAACCTATTCACCGGAAGGATAAAAGAAGAACTTGGGTCATTTATAAGCACCATAAATAGCAACAATCCTTCGGGAAGGCTTTAGGTGAAATATAACCCAAGATAACTCCAATGAAGAGATTTATGGAATTAAGATACCTCATTCTTGACAACATGTGAATCATGAAACATGAACTCAAGTTATAAAGAATGACATAGCACCACCTCAAATGATACGGTAGAAGGAATTGCACTTCAGAATGCAAGATGAAGAATGCTTGAGCTCCTTTGAAAAGAATCTCGATGAACACTTTGAGAAGGGATTAAATCCTTGGTGAACCATCATGTAGAGCCTCCATGAAGAACAACTCTGGTAAACAAAGGAATGATCAAACAAAAGGAAAGAGAAGTTGAAAACACAAGGTTAAGACTTGCAATTATTAGATGGATCTTCGCGACAATATAATTGAGAGAGCCTGGAACTCCGGGAAAGAAAAGTTGAAACAAATGAAACCGAGAATTTGATGAGCCTCCGGAATAGGGAATTGAGTTCACTCGATGAAACAAGAATAAGAATAACATTATGCTTATCCTTCACCAATTAAATTGATGACAAGCAACGGATTTGGCATACTACTTATTCTCGTGGAAAGGATTAAGATAGATATAGAGTCAGACTTGGGAAGGTCTTCAGTGAACCGCCGGTAGGATTGAAACAACGAATGAATTGATATGATAAATAGATATAGAGTCAGACGGGTTGCTGCTGCTGTTTGTGCTTTCACTAGTTTTGCATGTGTATGGTGGTCTGAACATTGTAGATTATATCCTATTCCAACTACTTGGGCTGCTTTGAAAACTGCTATGCGTACTCGTTGGGTTCCACCATATTATCAACGTGAATTGCTTCAAAAATTACAGCGCTTAAGACAAGGAAAAAATTCTGTAGAAGAATATTATCAGGAATTACAAACTGGCATGATTAGATGTGGTATTTGATGAGGACATGACTACCTTGGATATGACCAAAAATATTGCATATATGCATATTTGTCAGGTGATTTCTAGTGCAAACTATTCAATAATCTATTTATGTTATGCAGAACAAAAATACTTCACACACTTTTGTGTTTTGTCTAATTGCAGGTGTATGGGACATTTGTACAATCCACATATGAAGATAAGGAGGAAAGAGATGTTTATTTGCTGTCCAAAAAGTTCTCTCACGTCACTTTTGGCCCAAGAGAAGATAGAGTCCAAGTCTCTCACGTTCTGGATTCAGATTCGGACTGCACAGACACACCTGACTCAAAACGCACACAAGTTTTTCATACCGACTCCGAATTGGGTGATTCTTTTTTTGTTGGAAACTAGATTTCGTGCACTTTCCAACCCAATTGGAATCACCTTCAAATTCGTCCGGAGCGTTGAGTTGTAGACGAAACAATCTGATGCTGCAGCAGAATCCGAGTCAAACTACAAGTCCAAAGGTGTTACATCACCTCCACTTGGGCCCATTGGCCTTGTACGACCTAGATTTAGTTTTAGGCTGCCTTGGGACGTCCTCCCACCTCCTTGGCCGCCACCCCTTGCTCCTATATAAGTAGATCCATCTAGTAGCTTTTCCTTGGGATTTGTTTAGTTAAAAGTTAGCCATTGCAACTTCATGTACTTCGTTTGTGTCCAACGACCAGACCAAGACCGCTTCCGGATCCCCACCATTATCAATACCTCATATATATTTGCAATATTCAGATTGCTTTATCATATTCTTGCTTGTTCTTCGATTGCTTGCAGGAATAGACCTTCGTGGTCAGGTTGATCATGCTCCAGCGTGGTCAATAACCTCCCGGAGTTGGTTTAGCGATTGCTAAGGCGCAACGTCGTGCACGTTTGTAGTCGGATCGTCAAAGTCGTCTCCACCAAATCGATAGTTATCATCTCATCGAAAGATCGGGACACCCTCGCCTCTATCAAGTGGTATTAGTTTTCAGGTTGCTCGGTGAGAATTTCCAGTTTTTCTTAGATTAGATTTATTTTCTTACCTATTGTCCAAGAAAAAGCCACAAAAAAAGTTAGATCTGTTCATCCTTTATCCAAGCCAGTCTGAGCCTTTGCAATTTTCTATTCATTGCTTGCATAGTTGAATTATCGGTTGCATCGTCGTGTCAGTTGCTGGTCTTAGTGTCTAGTTCGTTTAGAGTTTCGAGTTCTGTTCACATTAGTCACGCCACCGCTGCATCATTATCTCTTCCGCTGTCCACCACCCATCCATCAATTTCCACCACGTGCTACCCACCATTCATTGTCATAATAATAGTTGAGATCGTTCACATCTTCACTTGATCCAATCTGCATCTTATCTAGTTTGTTTTGGAAAGAGGGAGAAAAAAGAGAGAAAAAAAAAGAGAGAAAAAAAAGGAGAGAAAGAAAAAAAAAGTGTGAGGAAAAAAAGAGAGAAGAAAAAAAAACAAAAAAATCGGCACAAACTTTTTCAAAGGAAAGTTGGAGACAAAGTTGTTGATATATCCTGCTTGGCTGTTGTTTCACCTCATTATCTTCACTGCTGTTGTGATCTTCACTTATATCTTGCTGTCAAGAGCTACTTAGTATCCTTCATTGATGCTAGTTGTACTACACCGTGACCTCATTAGTGTTCTAGGCTCGCGTCTCTAGTCCGGTCTAGCCTAGGACCAGCACAGTACCGTCGTTGAGCGTTTATTCAACATTGCATCTTTGAATTGATTATTGCTAATCTTTTGCTACCATATATAGCCAACCCAGCTCCACATATTTCTACACCGTGTATACGTACGCTCCCCTGGCAATCGCTTTACTCAATATTTGGGGTTACTTGACACCGCTGGTTGCCGATCACCGCCTGCTGCATGGTAAGAACTTGTAAGACATTGATATTTGCTTTACTGTGAGCGTTTTACCACCACATCCTAGTAGTTATAGGAACATTATTTTTGGGTTTTGTTTCTTGTTCTACTAATCATGACAGGATCCAGAGTCAATTCATGGGCTTTGTCGATCGCGGGAGACGTGCCACCACCTTTGCAAATACCACAACCGTCACGAGAGGTGCACAAACATCCAAATGCACATGATCAGGTTAATGTATCTATACCACCATTTAATGGCCGTTTTAAACCTGCTTTATATATTGAATGGGAGTTCGACATAAAAAATATATTTGCTTCCCATAATTTCGATGAACATAAAAAGGTTAAGGTTGCAGTTGGTTCTTTCACTGGTTATGCTTTGGTTTGGTGGAGTGAATATTGTCGGTTACACCCTGATTATATACCTACTACTTGGGATGATTTGAAACTTGCCATGCGACATACTTTCGTCCCTGCTTATTATACTCGTGACATGATTAAGAAGTTGCAACACTTAAAACAAGGTAGTGAAACTGTAACAAAATATTATGATGATTTACAAACTACCTTGTTGCATTCCTCTTTAGAAGAAAGTGAAGATGATTTTATGGATAGATTTTGGGAAGGATTAAACCGTGATATTCAAGAGATACTAATTCATGAAGAGTGTTATCCTATGGACCATTTGTTTCATCTTGCTTGCAAAGCTGAACAGGAAATAAAACGACGTGTTGGCCGCGAGGAGAACAAGCGCACGGTGCACATTCCAAGAGTTGATATGATTGTTCCTTCAACTACTAGGCATACTATGACAACCACATCCGTTGTTGTCAGGACTACATCACCTTCACCATGTGACACATCGCCCCCGAGAGTGGCTACATCATCTGAGTTGATCATAAGAGGTAATGACAAAGGTACTGATCTTCCATCTCTACATGAGAATGATGAATGCCTTGTCAATTTGAATGCACCATCTGATGAGCTACCCACTACTTTGATCACACCACCTATTTTAGAGGACTACGTTGATAATTTGACTTTGCCATGTGATCAAACAACTGAAATACCAACAATTTTGAGTGCACCCATTGAATTAACTATTGATGCAAAAGAACCAATGTTTAATCATTTTGATATGACCTCTAATCTTGGTGATGATTCTGTGTTGAATGACTTTGATAGAGGCAAAGGTGTCCCGTCTTTCGATGAGATGGTGGATTTCGCTTTGGTGGAAGTCGACTTTGACGATCCGACTACGAAACGTGCGAGGACGTCGCGCCTTAGCAATCGCTAAACCAACTCCGAGAGGTTATTGACCACGCCGGAGCACGATCAACCTGACCACGAGGGTCTGTTTCCTGCGAGCAAACGAAGAACAAGCAAGAAACTAAGATTGCAATCTGGATATTGCGAATATAAGATGAAAGCTTTATTGATCAAGGTGGGGTTCTGTGACGCCTTTGTCTGGTCGTTGAACACAAACGAAGTACGCGAAGTTGCAGCTATGGCGAACTTTTAATCTAAACAAAACCCAAAGTCTAAACGATGCCCTAAGGGCTGTATATATGGAGGAAGAGGGGGGAATTTCGTGGCCCTTGGTGGAGGAGTCCGAAATCAACCCTATCTCTTGTTTCCCCACACATACGTCTCTAAAAATAGCCTATACTTATGTATTTCGAAATTACATGGGCCTGGCCCAATAATAAGGTGACGCAGCACCTAAAATAGCCTCGGGACGAAATTTATGAAGTGGCATCTTGTATATTTCGTCCAAGGCTTCATGCACCCATTATGGTGGCTTCAAAGTCCTGAAATCATCACTTGTAACTCCGTTCTTGTTCCCCTTGCGCATGCCATCATCTCCATGCTTGTTCTTGCTCCAATGTTCATCCTTCTCCAAGCTAGGCCCTTCATTTGTAAGCAAAACAAATGTATCCAATTTAGGCAGCATCATATTCTCATGAACATTAGAATCATTACCAAGAAACGAAAGTACCTGGTAATTTAGTTGGCGTGCACGAGCTCTAGTAATTGGTCCAGTATGTATAGCAGCAGGGGCTGTGGGTATAACAATTGTGATGAGGACATGACTACCTTGGATATGATCAAAAATATTGCATATATGCATATTTGTCAGGTGATTTCTAGTGCAAACTATTCAATAATCTATTTATGTTATGCAGAACAAAAATACTTCACACACTTTTGTGTTTTGTCTAATTGCAGGTGTATGGGACATTTGTCATAAGTAGAATAATTCAGACTAGGCCCACTCAATTTTTCAGAAAAGTATTTGTGATGTGATCAAACAACTGAAATACCAACAATTTTGAGTGCACCCATTGAATTAACTATTGATGCAAAAGAACCAATGTTTAATCATTTTGATATGACCTCTAATCTTGGTGATGATTCTGTGTTGAATGACTTATTGCATGTTTGCTTATTTAAGCATGTTGTAGCATGTAAATTTGATGCAAGTAAGGTTTATTCACCAATGTTGGGATGGTTTAATGATGAACATTGTCAATCTTTTGAAATGAATAAGAGCTTCACTTATATGTGCAAACTGAGTTGCAATATTTTCATGCCTTCTACTTCTTGTGCTAATTTTTTGGCTTTAGATTTTATGAACTATGCAAGTTACTCATCTATTCATGTGTCATATATGCAAAAATCAAGGGAAGTAAAAATGGATGACATATACATATACAACATGTACACCTTGTCTCTTTTGTTAGCCACATTTCAGATTAAGCAACGCCGAGGACGGCTTTATTTTCAAGAAGGGGAGGATGATGAGGACATGACTACCTTGGATATGACCAAAAATATTGCATATATGCATATTTGTCAGGTGATTTCTAGTGCAAACTAATCAATAATCTATTTATGTTATGCAGAACAAAAATACTTCACACACTTTTGTGTTTTGTCTAATTGAAGGTGTATGGGACATTTGTACAATCCACATATGAAGATAAGGAGGAAAGAGATGTTTATTTGCTGTCCAAAAAGTTCTCTCACGTCACTTTTGGCCGAAGAGAAGATAGAGTCCAAGTCTCTCACGTTTTGGATTCAGATTCGGACTGCACAGACACACCTGACTCAAAACGCACACAAGTTTTTCATACCGACTTCGAATTGGGTGATTCTTTTTTTGTTGGAAACTAGATTTCGTGCACTTTCCAACCCAATTGGAATCACCTTCAAATTCGTCCGGAGCATTGAGTTGTGGACGAAACAATCTGATGCTGCAGCAGAATCCGAGTCAAACTACAAGTCCAAAGGTGTTACATCACCTCCACTTGGGCCCATTGGCCTTGTACGACCTAGATTTAGTTTTAGGCTGCCTTGGGACGTCCTCCCACCTCCTTGGCCGCCACCCCTTGCTCCTATATAAGTAGATCCATCTAGTAGCTTTTCCTTGGGATTTGTTTAGTTAAAAGTTAGCCATTGCAACTTCGTGTACTTCGTTTGTGTCCAACGACCAGACCAAGACCGCTTCCGGATCCCCACCATTATCAATACCTCATATATATTTGCAATATTCAGATTGCTTTATCATATTGTTGCTCGTTCTTCGATTGCTTGCAGGAATAGACCTTCGTGGTCAGGCTGACCGTGCTTCCGGCGTCGTCAGTAACCTCAGGAGATTGGTTTAGCGATTGCTAAGGCGCAACGTCGTGCACGTTTGTAGTCGGATTGTCAAAGTCGTCTCCACCAAATCGATAGTTATCATCTCATCGAAAGATCGGGACACCCTCGCCTCTATCAGTATTGTTGAGGAGAATGAAGCTATGCTTGCACATTTTCTGGGTGGATTAAATAGAGAGATTCAGACCATTCTGGACTATAAGGAGTATACTAATATCACTCGTTTATTTCATCTTGCTTGTAAAGCTGAACGTGAAGTGCAGGATCGACAAGCATTGGCGTGAACTAACTTTTCTGCAGGCGGACCTTCATCATGGACACCGCGTGCATCTTCTACTTCAATTGCACCAGCACCTCAGTCACGTGCCTCCTCCAGTCGTGATACAAGAAAACAGGCACAACCACCATTATCTGCCAAGAGCGCACCTGCTGGGCCTGCACAGAGTTCTTCTTCTTCCATGGCATCAACAGGGCACACAAGTGATATTATTTGTCGTCGTTGTAAGGGAGGAGGTCATTATGCGAGTGAATGCAAATCTCCGCGTGTGATGATTGCTACTACGGATGGTGGATATGAGTCCGCTAGTGACTATGATGAGGAGATGATTCTGGTCATGAGACGCAATACATGGCTCCTGAAGACGCTGACAGGTATGAATGTTTAGTTGCTCAACGTGTTTTGAGTGTGCAGGTCACACAAGCTGAGCAAAATCAGAGGCACAATTTGTTCCATACCAAGGGAGTTGTGAAAGAACGTTCTGTGCGCGTCATCATAGATGGAGGGAGCTGCAACAACTTGGCTAGCATGGAGATGGTGATAGAGGCAAAGGTGTCCCGTCTTTCGATGAGATGATGGATATCGCTTTGGTGGCAGTCGACTTTGACGATCCGACTACGAACGTGCGAGGACGTCGCGCCTTAGCAATCGCTAAACCAATCTCCTGAGGTTACTGACGATGCCGTAGTACGATCAACCTGACCACGAGGGTCTGTTTCCTGCGAGCAAACGAAGAACAAGTAAGAAACTGAGATTGCAATCTGGATATTGCAAATATATATGAAGTATTGATAATGGTGGGGATCCGGAAGCGGTCTTGGTCTGGTCGTTGGACACAAACGAAGTACACGAAGTTGCAGTGGCTAACTTTTAACTAAACAAATCCCAAGGAAAAGCTACTAGATGGATCTACTTATATAGGAGCAAGGGGTGGCGGCCAAGGAGGTGGGAGGACGTCCCAAGGCAGCCTAAAACTAAATCTAGGTCGTACAAGGCCAATGGGCCCAAGTGGAGGTGATGTAACACCTTTGGACTTGTAGTTTGACTCGGATTCTGCTGCAGCATCAGATTGTTTCGTCCACAACTCAACGCTCCGGAAGAATTTGAAGGTGATTCCAATTGGGTTGGAAAGTGCACGAAATCTAGTTTCCAACAAAAAAAGAATCACCCAATTTGGAGTCCGTATGAAAAACTTGTGTGCGTTTTGAGT
>NW_021268433.1:48450-53271 GCF_002162155.2 Triticum dicoccoides
GTATGTCTGTGCAGTCCGAATCTGAATCCAGAACGTGAGAGACTTGGACTCTATCTTCTCTTGCGCCAAAAGTGACGTGAGAGAACTTTTTGGACAGCAAATAAACATCTCTTTCTTCCTTATCTTCATATGTGGATTGTACAAATGTCCCATACACCTGCAATTAGACAAAACACAAAAGTGTGTGAAGTATTTTTGTTCTGGATAACATAAATAGATTATTGAATAGTTTGCACTAGAAATCACCTGACAAATATGCATATATGCAATATTTTTGGTCATATCCAAGGTAGTCATGTCCTCATCATCCTCCCCTTCTTGAAAATAAAGCCGTCCTCGGCGTTGCTTAATTTGAAATGTGGCTAACAAAAGAGACAAGGTGTACATGTTGTATATGTATATGTCATCCATTTTTACTTCCCTTGATTTTTGCATATATGATACATGAATAGATGAGTAACTTGCATAGTTCATAAAATCTAAAGCCAAAAAATTAGCACAAGAAGTAGAAGGCATGAAAATATTGCAAATCAGTTTGCACATATAAGTGAAGCTCTTATTCATTTCAAAAGATTGACAATGTTCATCATTAAACCATCCCAACATTGGTGAATAAACCTTACTTGCATCAAATTTACATGCTACAACATGCTTAAATAAGCAAACATGCAATAAGTCTGATGAGGACATCAATACAATTGTTACACCCACAGCCCCTGCTGCTATACATACTGGACCAATTACTAGAGCTCGTGCACGCCAACTAAATTACCAGGTACTTTCGTTTCTTGGTAATGATTCTAATGTTCATGAGAATATGATGCTGCCTAAATTGGATACATTTGTTTTGCTTACAAATGAAGGGCCTAGCTTGGAGAAGGATGAACATTGGAGCAAGAACAAGCATGGAGATGATGGCATGCGCAAGGGGAACAAGAACGGAGTTACAAGTGATGATTTCAGGACTTTGAAGCCACCATAATGGGTGCATGAAGCCTTGGACGAAATATACAAGATGCCACTTCATAAATTTCGTCCCGAGGCTATTTTAGGTGCTGCGTCACCTTATTATTGGGCCAGGCCCATGTAATTTCGAAATACATAAGTATAGGCTATTTTTAGAGACGTATGTGTGGGGAAACAAGAGATAGGGTTGATTTCGGACTCCTCCACCAAGGGCCACGAAATTCCCCCCTCTTCCTCCATATATACAGCCCTTAGGGCATCGTTTAGACTTTGGGTTTTGTTTAGATTAAAAGTTCGCCATAGCTGCAACTTCGCGTACTTCGTTTGTGTTCAACGACCAGACAAAGGCGTCACAGAACCCCACCTTGATCAATAAAGCTTTCATCTTATATTCGCAATATCCAGATTGCAATCTTAGTTTCTTGCTTGTTCTTCGTTTGCTCGCAGGAAACAGACCCTCGTGGTCAGGTTGATCGTGCTCCGGCGTGGTCAATAACCTCTCGGAGTTGGTTTAGCGATTGCTAAGGCGCGACGTCCTCGCACGTTTCGTAGTCGGATCGTCAAAGTCGACTTCCACCAAAGCGAAATCCACCATCTCATCGAAAGACGGGACACCTTTGCCTCTATCAAAGTCATTCAACACAGAATCATCACCAAGATTAGAGGTCATATCAAAATGATTAAACATTGGTTCTTTTGCATCAATAGTTAATTCAATGGGTGCACTCAAAATTGTTGGTATTTCAGTTGTTTGATCACATGGCAAAGTCAAATTATCAACGTAGTCCTCTAAAATAGGTGGTGTGATCAAAGTAGTGGGTAGCTCATCAGATGGTGCATTCAAATTGACAAGGCATTCATCATTCTCATGTAGAGATGGAAGATCAGTACCTTTGTCATTACCTCTTATGATCAACTCAGATGATGTAGCCACTCTCGGGGGCGATGTGTCACATGGTGAAGGTGATGTAGTCCTGACAACAACGGATGTGGTTGTCATAGTATGCCTAGTAGTTGAAGGAACAATCATATCAACTCTTGGAATGTGCACCGTGCGCTTGTTCTCCTCGTGGCCAACACGTCGTTTTATTTCCTGTTCAGCTTTGCAAGCAAGATGAAACAAATGGTCCATAGGATAACACTCTTCATGAATTAGTATCTCTTGAATATCACGGTTTAATCCTCCCCAAAATCTATCCATAAAATCATCTTCACTTTCTTCTGAAGAGGAATGCAACAAGGTAGTTTGTAAATCATCATAATATTTTGTTACAGTTTCACTACCTTGTTTTAAGTGTTGCAACTTCTTAATCATGTCACGAGTATAATAAGCAGGGACGAAAGTATGTCGCATGGCAAGTTTCAAATCATCCCAAGTAGTAGGTATATAATCAGGGTGTAACCGACAATATTCACTCCACCAAACCAAAGCATAACCAGTGAAAGAACCAACCGCAACCTTAACCTTTTTATGTTCATTGAAATTATGGGAAGCAAATATATTTTTTATGTCGAACTCCCATTCAATATATAAAGCAGGTTTAAAACGGCCATTAAATGGTGGTATAGATACATTAACCTGATCATGTGCATTTGGATGTTTGTGCACCTCTCGTGACGGTTGTGGTATTTGCAAAGGTGGTGGCACGTCTCCCGCGATCGACAAAGCCCATGAATTGACTCTGGATCCTGAAACAAAACCCAAAAAGAATGTTCCTATAACTACTAGGATGTGGTGGTAAAACGCTCACAGTAAAGCAAATATCAATGTCTTACAAGTTCTTACCATGCAGCAGGCGGTGATCGGCAACCAGCGGTGTCAAGTAACTCCGAATATTGAGTAAAGCGATTGCCAGGGGAGCGTACGTATACACGGTGTAGAAATATGTGGAGCTGGGTTGGCTATATATGGTAGCAAAAGATTAGCAATAATCAATTCAAAGATGCAATGTTGAATAAACGCTCAACGACGGTACTGTGCTGGTCCTAGGCTAGACCGGACTAGAGACGCGAGCCTAGAACACTAATGAGGTCACGTCGTAGCACAACCAGCATCAATGAAGGATACAAAGTAGCTCTGGACAGCAAGATATAAGTGAAGATCACAACGGCAGTAAAGATAATGATGTGAAACAATAGCCAAGCTGTTTTACTGAATAGTGCACAAAACAGATTCCAATCCGAATTCAGGTACGAGATTGATTCTAGATAGATCCAATTTTTTTCTTCTCTCTTTTTTTCTCACGCTTTTTTTTCTTTTTCTTCTCCCTCTTTTTCTTTTTTTTTCTTTCCTTTTTTCTCTCTTTTTTTTCTTTATCTTCTTTTTCTCCCTCTTTCCAAGACAAACTAGATAAGATGCAGATTCGATCAGGCGAAGATGTGAGTGACCTCAACTATGATTATGACAATAAACAGTGTGTAGCACGTGGTGGAAATTGGTGGATTGGATGGTGGACAGCGGATGGGATAATGATGCAGCGGCTGCGTGACTAATGTGAACAGAACTCGAAACTCTAAAGGAACTAGACACTAAGACCAGCAACTCGACACGGCGATGCAACCGATAATTCAATAATGCAAACAATGAATAGAAAATTGCAAAGGCTCAGACTGGCTTGGATAAAGGATGAACAGATCTAACTTTTTTTTGTGGCTTTTTCTTGGACAATAGGTAAGAAAATAAATCTAATCTAAGAAAAACTGGAAATTCTCACCGAGCAACCTGAAAACTGATACCACTTGATAGAGGCGAGGGTGTCCCGATCTTTCGATGAGATGATAACTATCGATTTGGTGGAGACGACTTTGACGATCCGACTACAAACGTGCACGACGTTGCGCCTTAGCAATCGCTAAACCAATCTCCTGAGGTTACTGACGCTGCCGGAAGCACGGTCAGCCTGACCACGAAGGTCTATTCCTGCAAGCAATCGAAGAACGAGCAAGAATATGATAAAGCAATCTGAATATTGCAAATATATATGAGGTATTGATAATGGTGGGGATCCGGAAGCGGTCTTGGTCTGGTCGTTGGACACAAACGAAGTACACGAAGTTGCAGTGGCTAACTTTTAACTAAACAAATCCCAAGGAAAAGCTACTAGATGGATCTACTTATATAGGAGCAAGGGGTGGCGGCCAAGGAGGTGGGAGGACGTCCCAAGGCAGCCTAAAACTAAATCTAGGTCGTACAAGGCCAATGGGCCCAAGTGGAGGTGATGTAACACCTTTGGACTTGTAGTTTGACTCGGATTCTGCTGCAGCATCAGATTGTTTCGTCCACAACTCAACGCTCCGGAAGAATTTGAAGGTGATTCCAATTGGGTTGGAAAGTGCACGAAATCTAGTTTCCAACAAAAAAAGAATCACCCAATTTGGAGTCCGTATGAAAAACTTGTGTGCGTTTTGAGTCACGTATGTCTGTGCAGTCCGAATCTGAATCCAGAACGTGAGAGACTTGGACTCTATCTTCTCTTGCGCCAAAAGTGACGTGAGAGAACTTTTTGGACAGCAAATAAACATCTCTTTCTTCCTTATCTTCATATGTGGATTGTACAAATGTCCCATACACCTGCAATTAGACAAAACACAAAAGTGTGTGAAGTATTTTTGTTCTGGATAACATAAATAGATTATTGAATAGTTTGCACTAGAAATCACCTGACAAATATGCATATATGCAATATTTTTGGTCATATCCAAGGTAGTCATGTCCTCATCATCCTCCCCTTCTTGAAAATAAAGCCGTCCTCGGCGTTGCTTAATTTGAAATGTGGCTAACAAAAGAGACAAGGTGTACATGTTGTATATGTATATGTCATCCATTTTTACTTCCCTTGATTTTTGCATATATGA
>NW_021268434.1:0-4502 GCF_002162155.2 Triticum dicoccoides
CATAGGGGAAAGGTCAGATAAACACAAATTTACGCAGGCACGACAAGACTCCACCCCGTGCGCGGGAATCACCTGGTTGTGTATGTCTCTGTCAGGGCCCGATGTGTGCGCGTGCACGTGTAGGTTGAGCACTTGAGCGTGAGAGTGTGTGTTGGTCGTGTGGTGTACTGGTGTGTGCATGCATGCGTGCGTGTGTGCGTGTGAGTGTTGTGTGCGTGCGTGGCCGTGTGTGTACATGTGAGTGTTGCGTGCGTGCGTGGGTGCATGTGTTCGTGTGAGTGTTGCATGCATACAGTTTGTGTGCATACGTGCGTGTGTGTATAATCACCACACCAGCTCATGTGGGTTAAAACAGACGGCTCGGCATACCAATACAAGGCCACCTTGTCTGCTGTGCCCGCGGTCATGACTTCGAACCACCGTCCAATATTTTTTTGTCGTTTGTTTTCATTCTTACTAGCAAGATGCCCGTGCGTTGCACGTAACATCAAGATGCATTTGTATGACTAGGTTATCTTGTGAGAGAAAAGGGTGAACGAGGGAAGGCCTTATTTGCAAATGCGGAGAGGTGTGTGGGTACATCTTAGGCAAAATTGTCATAGTTTCTTTCCTATCCATTAGATATAAATTGGACGGCCTATATTGCAGGATGGCAGGCACACCATCATCACCAACTTTGTTTTTTATAAGAGTGTATTTTATCCCTACTCTTATAAAAAGCATAGTCGGTGATGATCGTGTGCCTGCCATCCTGCAATATAGGCCGTCCGATCTATATCTGACGGATAGGAAGGAAACTATGGCAATTTTGCAAAAAGATACCCACACCCCTCTCCACACGTGCAAATAAGGCCTTCCCTTATTCACCCTTTTCTCCCACAAGATAAACTACTCATACAAATGCATCTTGATGTTCCGTGCAACGCATGGGCATCTTGCTAGTATTTTATAAGAGTGTAGATGTAGAGTAGATACAAGCTGACAGGTGGGCCCGATGGTAGTGAGATAATGTGATGCAACACTAGAGGTGCCACATGGAGCGTTTAACAGGTCAACTAGTCGTGTCTTGAGCAAATACAGAGTTGTACGGTGAGCCCGTGACTGTATAATAACCACAAAACATAAATGGTGACCGTAATGAGTGGATTCTGAAGTCCAATGTACGTATCGTGCTTTCGCTTCAAATACAATGATCGTCACTGTATATATCGCGAGACAAAGATGAAACATGCGTGAATGTGCTGGGGGCTTACTTTTACAGGACCTAGAGATAGTTTGTGGGCGTACCTGAAGGGGCGTAGAGGGGGGTATGCGATGGAGAGAGGGATGCTCTTCATTTCTCTTTATTATGACTACCTTTATATATAGTATAAAAATATACAAATTCACAGTGCGGAATAAATATCATGGTGGGCACCATGCAATGCAAGCGTTCATACTCCTCCATATAACCTTGTAATGTTGTATATACGTAGAAATTCTAAAATATTTTTTTGGCCACACTTTATTCAAAAGGAATGTTGTATGCGAAATAAACGTGAAGAGAGGGCTTTTTAGATCAATGGGGTACGTGATGTAACATGTGTGAATGTGTAGTTGATGCATTTGGCAGGGCCTAGAGAGGTATGTGTGTGTATTACGTATTCGGGAGAGGCATGGATAGAGGGGCCGACAGGGGGCGGGGGGCGGGGGCGTGGGAGAGATAAACGAGAAATGTGAGTGGTCTAGAGAGAGAGACGAATATGACGTCACGGCGAAAGATTCCCTTGAGTGTGTATATGCAAGGGGGGAGTGGATAGAGGCACCAGGAGAATATTTTTTTTGTGTGTGGTGTCGGTGTTGGTATGTGTGCGTGTGAGAAGATAACGAGACATGGGGGCAGAGGGCGTGTCACCACGTGAGGTCCGGTGGGTCGAGGTGAGGCCCTTCGTTCGGTTCCATCCTACGCCACATTGGTCGGCTAGTGACGCATTTAGGGAGACCCATGGATGACTAGTCGTACAATACAAAGATAGCATAATTGTGAAGGACTCTATGTCCATTGACAAAGCTGGCTAGGATTTGTAACCCTGGGTTCTTGGACTAAGGTAACCCCTTTATCTCTAATATTACTATTCATCCAACCTAACGTTAAGGGGCATCCTATAGAATGCTCTGCTAGAATCATACTCGTCGATTAGGAAGAGAGGTGTGAGACAATGCGTGAGAGACATGCCTAAAGATAATGTGTGTACATGAGACACGTAGGCAGGTCTATGTATATAGAAAGGGTCGATGGGGATTGTGCGTGTGTATGCTTGCGAGAGGAAGAGTGCTTGTGATAAAGGTTAGTGAAAACAGTCGTAAATGGTTACGAGAGGGATGGAGGGTTATATCGAGAGCATGTGTGCGAGAAAGACACCTCGGGAGAGAGAGTGTGAGCATGTGTGAGAGACCACCGATGGAGAGTGAAACTACACGTACAAGACTGATGTACACATTGATTAAAGATATAAATTGTATCCAAATATTAGGATGGGATCATGATATTTGCAATTCGCGTAAGGAACGGTCATTGATCCATCAGACATCTAGATTCTATCGAATTTGAGCATGTCTATGTTACTATTCGACATAATTGATCCACATAGTTAGTATTTTGAACTCCAGACAATGCATCGCTTTAGCAATTGAATATAAACGTGAGTATAGTTCATTTTGTGTGTGTAAAGCACATTATACATATGAAAGTTACACAATGAACATTATAAATAGCTACCTATGAACTAGCATACATTTGAATTCAACTTAAGGTGGTTTCAAAAAATTGAATTCAACATGAAGTCCATTCAATTATTTGAATTTGATATCATGGCATTTGTAAATCATACCTAAATTATGGGGGACCAATCTTTGCTCTGATTTTGTACATAATAGCACTCTAATTTAGCTCCTCCATTCCAAAATAATCGTAGTTATAGGATTTTCAAGTGTCAAATTTTCAAAAAGAAGCGGATAATTTAATGAGGTTTTCAAACATACAAGGTCAAATTTAACGTTGTCTATTTAGGTCAATCCTCAAAGTTCAAGAGTACTCTAAACGTGAATGCTTGTGTTTCAAAATTTTGAACGAAGCGCCAAAAGAGCCTCTACTCGCCCGAAACCGCGTGAGACCAATGTTTGGTAGTACAAGGAAATTACTTTTCTAATAACTCTGACCCGTGAAACCTACCGGCCCGACGTCCAAAGGTCTAAACTGGGGTTGGTTTGTAGCTTCATCTAGACGCCACGCAACCGCCTCCGAAAATCATTCATACACAATGGCCGCCTAAGCACACATGCGCGCGGCCGAAATCGCTCCCGCCCACTATTTGGGACAACTGGGACTACCATCCTACCCCCGACCCACAGTAGGTCCGAAATTTAAGAGGGGGCAAAGTTTGTACTTTCCCCAAATTTCAAACAAGCGCGTCCCATCTTCTGTTCAAAAAAGCCAAAAAAAGCGCGTCCCAGACCGAAACATGGTTCTCCCCCTCCCCCCCGCCCACCCGTCCGATTCCCCATTCGTACTCCGTGGGCGCAAAAACTACCTCTCCACCAGCCGCGAAACCCCGGCGTCCTCCGTCCGCCACCCCATTCCACCCATCAACCGCCGCCCTCCTCCATCATGCTGGAGCCGATACCCCGACGTCATCATCCACCGCAACCTCAACCGCAACGCCCTCCATGGCTAGTAGTTGAAGCCGAGGCCGAGCCGTCCATACCCGAGCCAGTTCAACCACGCCGTCCTGCGCCTCACCGCTGCCGCTCCAACTTCCCCACCGTCCACCGCACTGGAGTTGTTCCTGCTGCGCCGTCCTTCGCCACCTCGGATCTGCCTCCCCTCTGCCGACATACGGCCACGGCAACACAGCCAACAATTTGGCCATGGGTTCGTCCAAGCCTGCACCCTCCTCCGAAACATCGGTTCCCCCAGCAAAAAGAAGAAGATCGCTGCGACATGTGAAGGAGACCACGCCGGTGACCAAAATGGTACTCCTCTTCCCTTATTCGTGCAAATCTTATGTGTCTGCTTGCACGGTATTCATCTCACCGAAGACACTAGTTGACCGCTTCTTCTTGATACTAGATGTTCCTAGTAACTCGCGATGCACAATGTTTATCCTCATATACTATTTCACCTTAGCTAGAGGTCAGTCGCCCCCCTGGATTTCAATTCCTAGTCACTTGATTCCCAATTAACGGAAGCATTCTCCGGCATAACAAGCGCTAGTCCGCCTATTACACCGGGGAAACAGCGCCTCGGTGTTTATCTTAGGGGCGTGTGGGGCCTAGAGCTGCTAGCGCCTGATCTGGAGGTCAGCCGGGATTAATGGGATGGCCTGGGGGCGCTGCCAAGCACGGCGGTGGTGTGAGGTCGAGGGGAGGGCGGGGCGGCGAAGGCAGGGGTCTGGGCCGGTGGTCACTGGCGGTTTGAGAAAGATCGTCAACAGTGACTTGTGGGAGGTAGACGAAGGCCATCT
>NW_021268435.1:0-1330 GCF_002162155.2 Triticum dicoccoides
CTATTTTAGGTGCTGCGTCACCTTATTATTGGGCCAGGCCCATGTAATTTCGAAATACATAAGTATAGGCTATTTTTAGAGTCCGTATGTGTGGGGAAACAAGAGATAGGGTTGATTTCGGACCCCTCCACCAAGGGCCACGAAATTCCCCCCTCTTCCTCCATATATACAGCCCTTAGGGCATCGTTTAGACTTTGGGTTTTGTTTAGATTAAAAGTTCGCCATAGCTGCAACTTCGCGTACTTCGTTTGTGTTCAACGACCAGACAAAGGCGTCACAGAACCCCACCTTGATCAATAAAGCTTTCATCTTATATTCGCAATATCCAGATTGCAATCTTAGTTTCTTGCTTGTTCTTCGTTTGCTCGCAGGAAACAGACCCTCGTGGTCAGGTTGATCGTGCTCCGGCGTGGTCAATAACCTCTCGGAGTTGGTTTAGCGATTGCTAAGGCGCGACGTCCTCAAACGTTCGTAGTCGGATCGTCAAAGTCGACATCCACCAAAGCGAAATCCACCATCTCATCGAAAGACGGGACACCTTTGCCTCTATCAAGTGGTATCAGATTTCCAGGTTGCTCGGTGAGATTTTACAGTTTTTCGTAGTTTAGATCGAGTCTGTTCTTCATACCTATAGTCCACGAAAAAGCCACAAAAAAAATTTAGGGTTAGTTCCTCATATCCGAACCAATCTGAGCCTTGCATAATCTTTTTAGGGTTTTGCTTTGTTGAATTTGCGGTTGCATCGTCGTGTCTAGTTGCTGGTCTTAGAGTCTAGTCTTTTAGAGTTTCGAGTTCTGGTCATAAGTTGTCACGCCGCCGCCGCACCATCATCATCGCCCCTGCCATCTACCACCACCGCTCCGAATTCGTATCCATATACCACCACCAATCCGTGTCCATATACCACCACCGATCCATATCCATATACTACCACCGCTACCACCACCGCTGCCATATACCACCACCATATATCCACCACCAATCCGAGTTCTTTGCTTATTAGGTTTGTTTTCGGGATCCATCTCGATTCCGATTCGTGTTTCCTTGCTGGAGTAGGTTTCGGAAAAAAAAATTCGAAAAGAGTCGGGTAGCCACGCTCCGTTTAGGCCCAAAATTTTTCGAAAACGCATATTTCGAAAAATTTTCTGGCTATCCTATTTTTAGGTGTTTCTGAGTGTTTTGAGACAGGTGCCATTATAGGAAGTTTTTTTTGACCCGTTTCCAGTTTTTGGGTCCGGGCAGTCAAAAAAAAAAAATTGGTCGAAAAAATTTCGTGCCCATCCTGTTAGTTTGAGCTAAGAAGAGTTTTGAGACACTCGCCATTATAGTG
>NW_021268436.1:0-992 GCF_002162155.2 Triticum dicoccoides
TGTGGGTGTAACAATGGTATTGATGTCCTCATCATCCTCCCCTTCTTGAAATGAAGTCGTCCTCGACGGAAGCGCATCTTCCTCACCCAAATAAGGCTTCAAATCTGCAATGTTAAAAGTGGGACTAACCCCAAAATCTACAGGTAGCTCAAGTTTATATGCATTATAATTTATTTTCTCTAACACCTTAAAAGGACCATCAGCACGTGGCATTAGCTTTGATTTGCGCAGATTAGGAAATCTATCTTTACGCAAATGTAACCAAACAAGATCTCCAGGCGCAAACACAACATGTTTTCTACCCTTATCTCCAGCAAGTTTATATTTAGCATTCATACGCTCAATGTTTTCCTTAGTTAACTCATGCATTTTTAAAATCAATTCAGAACATTCTTTAGCATCAAAATTAACCTTCTCTGAAGATGGAAGAGGCAACAAGTCAATAGGTGCACGTCGACTTTGACGATCCGACTACGAACGTGCGAGGACGTCGCGCCTTAGCAATCGCTAAACCAACTCCGAGAGGTTATTGACCACGCCGGAGCATGATCAACCTGACCACGAGGGTCTGTTTCCTGCGAGCAAACGAAGAACAAGCAAGAAACTAAGATTGCAATCTGGATATTGCGAATATAAGATGAAAGCTTTATTGATCAAGGTGGGGTTCTGTGACGCCTTTGTCTAGTCGTTGAACACAAACGAAGTACGCGAAGTTGCAGCTATGGCGAACTTTTAATCTAAACAAAACCCAAAGTCTAAACGGTGCCCTAAGGGCTGTATATATGGAGGAAGAGAGGGGGAATTTCGTGGCCCTTGGTGGAGGGGTCCGAAATCAACCCTATCTCTTGTTTCCCCACACATACGGACTCTAAAAATAGCCTATACTTATGTATTTCGAAATTACATGGGCCTGGCCCAATAAAAAGGTGACGCAGCACCTATAATAGCCTCGGGACGAAATTTATGAAGTGGCATCTTGTATATTTCGTCCA
>NW_021268437.1:0-1144 GCF_002162155.2 Triticum dicoccoides
TAGCCAGCTAATCACAATAAGGAATCATGTTAGTGGCCTCGATGCTGCTTCTCTAGGGTTTGGGGTCGCCTCGACACAACAACGCTTCAAAGGTTTGGGGTGGCCTTGACGACAACGCTCTTTTAACTTGGTAAATTTGGGTGGCCTCGAGAGAGTTAATTTGTCGGGTAGGGGCGCGGTGGGAGGGGGTAGGAGACCAACATCATTTTCTCTCTAGGGTTTGGGTGTCCTCGAGAGTTTTGGTCGAGCGAGAGGGCCGAGGGGGGTATATATATCGACCGCCCCTCATGTCGAAGTTATCTCGAGGGGGTTATATCGACAACGACGCGACAATGACGAGAAAGGAAAATAATTAAGGAAAAGGAAGAAAAGAGGAAGAAGGAAGAAGGAAGAAGAAGAAGAAGAAAAGGAGGTTTTTTTCTATTTTTTCTTCTTCTCCTCTATTCCTTTCTTCTTCTCCTCTTATTTTTCTTCTTTTTTCCTCTTTTTATTTATTTCTCCTCTTCTTCCTCTCCTCTTCTTCATCTTCTTATTTTCCTTTTTCCTCTCATTCTTTTTCTTCTTCTTTCTTCCTTCTTCCTTCTTCCTCTTTTCTTCCTTTTCCTTGTTTTACTTTAAATTTCTCCTCTACACTAACCTAAAATGCACTAACCTAAAATCGATATCTACTAACAACCTAAATAAAAAATTAATACATATATGAAAAAACATATATAAACAAAAAAATGCTATGAACATTATATTCATACATACATATATATATATAGCCACATCCATTCATCATATATATAGCTACCACACACATATATACATTATATATATGAAAAAAATGCAATGAACAAAAAAGATTCACTTATGAAAAAAAATACTATGAACCTGTACACATATATATATACACATACAAACACATATACACAAAAAAAATGCAAAAAATGCTATGGAAATTGCAGGGGCGGCGGGGCGGCGCGCGGCGGCCACGCAGGGCAGGGGCAGCGGCGCGGCGGCCGCGCAGGACAGGGGCGGCGCGCGCCGGCCGCGCAGGGCAAGGGCGGCGGCGCGGCGGTCGCGCGGGGGCGTGGGACGGGAGGGGCGCGGGAGCAGGCTGTGCTCACAGGGGGCGGCGGCGACGGCGCAGGCGAGCAGC
>NW_021268438.1:0-591 GCF_002162155.2 Triticum dicoccoides
CAAATATATAAAATTTCAAATATTAAAACTTGATAAGAACCAAGGATAGTTAGCACACATCTCTTCAAATATTGCAAATTTCGAATATTAAAACTTGATAAGCACCAAGGATAGTTAGCACATATCTCCTCAAATATTGAAAATTTCAAATAATAAAACTTGATAAGAACCAAGTATAGTTAGCACACATCTCTTCAAATATAGCAAATTTCAAATATTAAAACATGATAAGAACCAAGGATAGTTAGCAGACATCTCTTCAAATATTGCATATTTCAAATATTAAAACTTGATAAGAACCAAGGATAGGTAGCACACATCTCTTCAAATATTGTAAATGTCAAATATTAAAACTTGATAAGTACCAAGGATAGTTAGCACACATCTCTTCAAATATAGCAAATTTCAAATATTAAAACTTGATAAGAACCAAGGATAGTTAGCACACATCTCTTCAAATATTGAAAATTTCAAATATTAAAACTTGATAAGAACCAAGGATAGTTAGCACACATCTCTTCAAATATTGCAAATTTCAAATATTAAAACTTGATAAAACCAAGGATAGTTAGCACACATCTCTTCAAATAT
>NW_021268439.1:0-1465 GCF_002162155.2 Triticum dicoccoides
TTGGGTTCTAGCAAGAACGTTTTCTTACCTACGAATAACCACAATGTGATTTTGTCAACTTCTATTTACCCTTCATAAGGGCCCTTTTCATCGAATCCGCTCCAACTAAAGTGGGAGAGACAGACACCCGCCAGCCACCTTATGCAACTAGTGCATGTCAGTCGGTGGAACCGGTCTCACGTAAGCGTACGTGTAAGGTTGGTCCGGGCCGCTTCATCCCACAATACCGCCGAAGCAAGAAAAGACTAGTAGAGGCAAGTAAGATGACAAAATCCACGCCCACAACAAAATTGTGTTCTACTCGTGCAAAGAGAACTACGCATAGACCTAGCTCATGATGCCACTGTTGGGGAACGTTGCAGAAAATTAAAATTTTTCCTACGGTTTCACCAAGATCCATCTATGAGTTCATCTAAGCAACGAGTCAAGGGAGTGAGTTTGCATCTACATACCACTTGTAGATCTCGTGCGGAAGCTTGCAAGGTGATGATGGAGTCGTACTCGACGTGATTCGAATCACCGATGACCAAGTGCTGAACGGACAGCACCTCCGCGTTCAACACACGTACGGGACGGGAGACGTCTCCTCCTTCTTGATCCAGCAAGGGGGAAGGAGAGGTTGAGGAAGACAGCTCCACCGGCAGCACGACGGCGTGGTGATGGTGGAGAGGCAGTACTCCGACAGGGCTTCGCCAAGCACACAACGGAGGAGGAGAGGTGTTGGGGAGGGGAGGGCTGCGCCTTGGAGGGTGGTGATAATGCCCTCCCCTCACCCCTCTATTTATAGGGGGAAGGGAGAAGGGGGCCGGCCCCTCTAGAACCCATCTAGGGGGGGCGGCGGCCAAGGGGAGAGGGGGAGAGGGTGGCTTGCCCCCCAAGCCAAGGGGGCGCCCCCTCTAGGGTTCCCCCCCTCAACCCTAGGCGCAAGGGCCCAAGGGAGGGGGTGCGCCCAGCCCACCAGGGGCTGGCTCCCTGCCCCATGCAGCCCATGTGGCCCCCCGGGAGGGGTGGCCCCTCCCGGTGGACCCCCGGAACTCTTCCGGTGGCCCCGGTACAATACCGGTATGACCCCGAAACTTCCCGGTGCCTGTTTGACAACTTCCCATATATAAATCTTTACCTCCGGACCCTTCCGGAGCTCCTCGTGACGTCCAGGATCCCATCCGGGACTCTGAACAACATTCGGTAGTCACATACTAGTCTTCCTAATAACCCCAGCGTCACCGAACCTTAAGTGTGTAGACCCTACGGGTTCAGGAGACATGCAGACATGACCGAGACGCTCTCAGGTCAATAACCAACAGCGGTATCTGGATACCCATGATGGCTCCCACATGCTCCTCGATGTTGTCATCGGATGAACCACGATGTCGAGGATTCGATCAAACCCTGTATGCAATTCCCTTTGTCAATCGGTACGTTACTTGCCCGAGACTCGATCGTCGGTATCCCAATACCTTGTTCA
>NW_021268440.1:0-4502 GCF_002162155.2 Triticum dicoccoides
CATAGGGGAAAGGTCAGATAAACACAAATTTACGCAGGCACGACAAGACTCCACCCCGTGCGCGGGAATCACCTGGTTGTGTATGTCTCTGTCAGGGCCCGATGTGTGCGCGTGCACGTGTAGGTTGAGCACTTGAGCGTGAGAGTGTGTGTTGGTCGTGTGGTGTACTGGTGTGTGCATGCATGCGTGCGTGTGTGCGTGTGAGTGTTGTGTGCGTGCGTGGCCGTGTGTGTACATGTGAGTGTTGCGTGCGTGCGTGGGTGCATGTGTTCGTGTGAGTGTTGCATGCATACAGTTTGTGTGCATACGTGCGTGTGTGTATAATCACCACACCAGCTCATGTGGGTTAAAACAGACGGCTCGGCATACCAATACAAGGCCACCTTGTCTGCTGTGCCCGCGGTCATGACTTCGAACCACCGTCCAATATTTTTTTGTCGTTTGTTTTCATTCTTACTAGCAAGATGCCCGTGCGTTGCACGTAACATCAAGATGCATTTGTATGACTAGGTTATCTTGTGAGAGAAAAGGGTGAACGAGGGAAGGCCTTATTTGCAAATGCGGAGAGGTGTGTGGGTACATCTTAGGCAAAATTGTCATAGTTTCTTTCCTATCCATTAGATATAAATTGGACGGCCTATATTGCAGGATGGCAGGCACACCATCATCACCAACTTTGTTTTTTATAAGAGTGTATTTTATCCCTACTCTTATAAAAAGCATAGTCGGTGATGATCGTGTGCCTGCCATCCTGCAATATAGGCCGTCCGATCTATATCTGACGGATAGGAAGGAAACTATGGCAATTTTGCAAAAAGATACCCACACCCCTCTCCACACGTGCAAATAAGGCCTTCCCTTATTCACCCTTTTCTCCCACAAGATAAACTACTCATACAAATGCATCTTGATGTTCCGTGCAACGCATGGGCATCTTGCTAGTATTTTATAAGAGTGTAGATGTAGAGTAGATACAAGCTGACAGGTGGGCCCGATGGTAGTGAGATAATGTGATGCAACACTAGAGGTGCCACATGGAGCGTTTAACAGGTCAACTAGTCGTGTCTTGAGCAAATACAGAGTTGTACGGTGAGCCCGTGACTGTATAATAACCACAAAACATAAATGGTGACCGTAATGAGTGGATTCTGAAGTCCAATGTACGTATCGTGCTTTCGCTTCAAATACAATGATCGTCACTGTATATATCGCGAGACAAAGATGAAACATGCGTGAATGTGCTGGGGGCTTACTTTTACAGGACCTAGAGATAGTTTGTGGGCGTACCTGAAGGGGCGTAGAGGGGGGTATGCGATGGAGAGAGGGATGCTCTTCATTTCTCTTTATTATGACTACCTTTATATATAGTATAAAAATATACAAATTCACAGTGCGGAATAAATATCATGGTGGGCACCATGCAATGCAAGCGTTCATACTCCTCCATATAACCTTGTAATGTTGTATATACGTAGAAATTCTAAAATATTTTTTTGGCCACACTTTATTCAAAAGGAATGTTGTATGCGAAATAAACGTGAAGAGAGGGCTTTTTAGATCAATGGGGTACGTGATGTAACATGTGTGAATGTGTAGTTGATGCATTTGGCAGGGCCTAGAGAGGTATGTGTGTGTATTACGTATTCGGGAGAGGCATGGATAGAGGGGCCGACAGGGGGCGGGGGGCGGGGGCGTGGGAGAGATAAACGAGAAATGTGAGTGGTCTAGAGAGAGAGACGAATATGACGTCACGGCGAAAGATTCCCTTGAGTGTGTATATGCAAGGGGGGAGTGGATAGAGGCACCAGGAGAATATTTTTTTTGTGTGTGGTGTCGGTGTTGGTATGTGTGCGTGTGAGAAGATAACGAGACATGGGGGCAGAGGGCGTGTCACCACGTGAGGTCCGGTGGGTCGAGGTGAGGCCCTTCGTTCGGTTCCATCCTACGCCACATTGGTCGGCTAGTGACGCATTTAGGGAGACCCATGGATGACTAGTCGTACAATACAAAGATAGCATAATTGTGAAGGACTCTATGTCCATTGACAAAGCTGGCTAGGATTTGTAACCCTGGGTTCTTGGACTAAGGTAACCCCTTTATCTCTAATATTACTATTCATCCAACCTAACGTTAAGGGGCATCCTATAGAATGCTCTGCTAGAATCATACTCGTCGATTAGGAAGAGAGGTGTGAGACAATGCGTGAGAGACATGCCTAAAGATAATGTGTGTACATGAGACACGTAGGCAGGTCTATGTATATAGAAAGGGTCGATGGGGATTGTGCGTGTGTATGCTTGCGAGAGGAAGAGTGCTTGTGATAAAGGTTAGTGAAAACAGTCGTAAATGGTTACGAGAGGGATGGAGGGTTATATCGAGAGCATGTGTGCGAGAAAGACACCTCGGGAGAGAGAGTGTGAGCATGTGTGAGAGACCACCGATGGAGAGTGAAACTACACGTACAAGACTGATGTACACATTGATTAAAGATATAAATTGTATCCAAATATTAGGATGGGATCATGATATTTGCAATTCGCGTAAGGAACGGTCATTGATCCATCAGACATCTAGATTCTATCGAATTTGAGCATGTCTATGTTACTATTCGACATAATTGATCCACATAGTTAGTATTTTGAACTCCAGACAATGCATCGCTTTAGCAATTGAATATAAACGTGAGTATAGTTCATTTTGTGTGTGTAAAGCACATTATACATATGAAAGTTACACAATGAACATTATAAATAGCTACCTATGAACTAGCATACATTTGAATTCAACTTAAGGTGGTTTCAAAAAATTGAATTCAACATGAAGTCCATTCAATTATTTGAATTTGATATCATGGCATTTGTAAATCATACCTAAATTATGGGGGACCAATCTTTGCTCTGATTTTGTACATAATAGCACTCTAATTTAGCTCCTCCATTCCAAAATAATCGTAGTTATAGGATTTTCAAGTGTCAAATTTTCAAAAAGAAGCGGATAATTTAATGAGGTTTTCAAACATACAAGGTCAAATTTAACGTTGTCTATTTAGGTCAATCCTCAAAGTTCAAGAGTACTCTAAACGTGAATGCTTGTGTTTCAAAATTTTGAACGAAGCGCCAAAAGAGCCTCTACTCGCCCGAAACCGCGTGAGACCAATGTTTGGTAGTACAAGGAAATTACTTTTCTAATAACTCTGACCCGTGAAACCTACCGGCCCGACGTCCAAAGGTCTAAACTGGGGTTGGTTTGTAGCTTCATCTAGACGCCACGCAACCGCCTCCGAAAATCATTCATACACAATGGCCGCCTAAGCACACATGCGCGCGGCCGAAATCGCTCCCGCCCACTATTTGGGACAACTGGGACTACCATCCTACCCCCGACCCACAGTAGGTCCGAAATTTAAGAGGGGGCAAAGTTTGTACTTTCCCCAAATTTCAAACAAGCGCGTCCCATCTTCTGTTCAAAAAAGTCAAAAAAAGCGCGTCCCAGACCGAAACATGGTTCTCCCCCTCCCCCCCGCCCACCCGTCCGATTCCCCATTCGTACTCCGTGGGCACAAAAACTACCTCTCCACCAGCCGCGAAACCCCGGCGTCCTCCGTCCGCCACCCCATTCCACCCATCAACCGCCGCCCTCCTCCATCATGCTGGAGCCGATACCCCGACGTCATCATCCACCGCAACCTCAACCGCAACGCCCTCCATGGCTAGTAGTTGAAGCCGAGGCCGAGCCGTCCATACCCGAGCCAGTTCAACCACGCCGTCCTGCGCCTCACCGCTGCCGCTCCAACTTCCCCACCGTCCACCGCACTGGAGTTGTTCCTGCTGCGCCGTCCTTCGCCACCTCGGATCTGCCTCCCCTCTGCCGACATACGGCCACGGCAACACAGCCAACAATTTGGCCATGGGTTCGTCCAAGCCTGCACCCTCCTCCGAAACATCGGTTCCCCCAGCAAAAAGAAGAAGATCGCTGCGACATGTGAAGGAGACCACGCCGGTGACCAAAATGGTACTCCTCTTCCCTTATTCGTGCAAATCTTATGTGTCTGCTTGCACGGTATTCATCTCACCGAAGACACTAGTTGACCGCTTCTTCTTGATACTAGATGTTCCTAGTAACTCGCGATGCACAATGTTTATCCTCATATACTATTTCACCTTAGCTAGAGGTCAGTCGCCCCCCTGGATTTCAATTCCTAGTCACTTGATTCCCAATTAACGGAAGCATTCTCCGGCATAACAAGCGCTAGTCCGCCTATTACACCGGGGAAACAGCGCCTCGGTGTTTATCTTAGGGGCGTGTGGGGCCTAGAGCTGCTAGCGCCTGATCTGGAGGTCAGCCGGGATTAATGGGATGGCCTGGGGGCGCTGCCAAGCACGGCGGTGGTGTGAGGTCGAGGGGAGGGCGGGGCGGCGAAGGCAGGGGTCTGGGCCGGTGGTCACTGGCGGTTTGAGAAAGATCGTCAACAGTGACTTGTGGGAGGTAGACGAAGGCCATCT
>NW_021268441.1:0-1175 GCF_002162155.2 Triticum dicoccoides
ATGTTGCTTGTGAGAGAGGTTTTAGTCAACGGGTCTGAACCTTTCAGATCCGTGTGTGCTTTACAAATCTCTATGTCATCTCCTAGATGCAGCTACCACGCTCTATTTGGAGCTATTCCAAACAACTGTTCTACTTGGAGCTATTCTAAATTATTGCTCCATTATATGTATTCGGTCTCTCTACTCAGAGCTATCCGGATAGGTGTCAAGCTTGCATCGTCGTAACCTTTACGACGAACTCTTTTACCACCTCCATAATCGAGAAAATTCCTTAGTCCACTAGTTACTAAGGATAACTTTGACCGCTGTCCTGTGAGCCATTCTTGGATCACTCTTGTACCCCTTGACTGACTCATGGCAAGGCACACTTCAGGTGCGGTACACAGCATAGCATACTGAAGAGCCTATGTCTTAAGCATAGGGGACGACCTTCGTCCTTTCTCTCTATTCTGCCGTGGTCGAGCTTTAAGTCTTAACTTTGTACCTTACAACTCAGGCAAGAACTCCTTCTTTGACTGGTCCATCTTGAACACCTTCAAGATCATGTCAAGGTATGTGCTCATTTGAAAGTATTATTAAGCATTTTGATCTATCCTTATAGATCTTGATGCTCAATGTTCAAGTAGCTTAATCCAGGCTTTCCATTGAAAAACACTTTCAAAATAACCCTACATGCTTTCCAGAAATTCTACGTCATTTCTGATCAACAATATGTCAACAACATATACTCATCAGAAATTCTATAGTGCTCCCACTCACTTCTTTGGAAATACAAGTTTCTCATAAACTCTGTACAAACCCAAAATTTTTGATCATCATCAAAGCATACATTCCAACTCCGAGATGCTCACTCCAGTCCTTAGAAGGATTGCTGGAGCTTTGCATACTTATTAGCATCTTTCGGGATTGACAAAACCTTCCGGTTGTATCACATACAACCTTTCCTCATTAAAATCGTCAAGGAAACAATGTTTTGACATCCTATCTGCAAGATTTCATAAATAATGCAGTAATCGCTAATATAATTCCAACAGACTCTTAGCATCGCTACGAGTGAGAAAATCTCATCGTAGTCAACTCCTTGAACTTGTCGGAAAACATCTTAACGACAAGTCGAGCTTTCTTAATGGTGACATTTACCATCATTGTCCGTCTTCCTTTTGAAATCCATCTGT
>NW_021268442.1:0-1144 GCF_002162155.2 Triticum dicoccoides
GAGGAGAGGGAAGAGGAGAGCTCACCTCACCAGAGTTGGGGGCAGCCGAAGCCCTAGCAGCGGGGATGGGTCGCGCGCGAGCGCTTGCGGCCGTGAGGAGCAGATCTAGCCGGAGGAAAGGAAGCACCGTCACGAGGGGAGCTCGTGGGTGTGCTGCGCTCCGGCGAGGGCCGCCGGAACTCGCCGGAATCGCCTGGTGTTGGTGGCGGCGGCGAGGTGGAGGCTGGAATGCGGGAGGACGGGGGAAGGGGGAAGGGGGCGCGACCGCGCGAGTGCGGCAGGAAGCGGCTAGGTTTCCAGTGGCTGCTACTTTGTTTTTAAAGGGGTATGCGAAATGTCTAAAATGCCCTCGGCGGGGCACGGGAATTACGCGCGGTGGCACGGCCGGGCGGGACACGGCTCATAGGGAAAATATCGGACGGTTGGAGACGACCGGGTAAATATCCGACGGCCCACGACGAACGAGCCCGAGATCCAACGGCCAGAACGCAATCAAGAAAATGATCGGACGGCCGAGAAGCTCTAATCGCTGAGGAGCCTCCTGCATCCACTCCTCTCTTATTTCTGGATTTTAGTTCGCTCCATCCCTGATCCGGCAGCGGTGCAGGGCATCTGAGTTTCCATAAGTACAATCATCTCTACAAAAGGAAAAGCTTCTTGGATAATCAAGCTCATCTCTGGGGAGAAATTAAAACTTCTCCTAGAATCGCAGACGCTTCTTCCAGAATCAATAGCATGATTATTTCAGTAAACTTTTGTGGCCACTACTACTCTAACTGGAACAGCTGGTGTGATATATGTAGATGGAGAGAGAGAGAGAGGGAGAGAGAGATCAATAGTTTCAGGATAAAATAAAATGCTGAAATGTAATTCTCCTAAAATTACATCTCATTCCCAAGAATATCCTATTTAAAATTAGAGGAAGTAAAATGTATTTTTGCCAAGAAAACAGGGGTATAAAATGTATGTGGTTCATCGCGCTTTGGGCGTGAGCTCGTCGGCCAACACCTATCATAAACGGAAACATAATTGGTTTTCCAACATTTATCACTCTGGTAATTAACCAAAACGAAGCAATTACCTTCATGGTAGCATTCAACTTAAAGCTTTCCTTCCTCTGCTCCCAGGTTTAATGTCCTCCAAA
>NW_021268443.1:0-1478 GCF_002162155.2 Triticum dicoccoides
TGCTTCCTCCGGGTACTTTATACCGAATGACTTCCATGCTTCACCTTCTGATGTATGTACAATTTTTTTTGGATTGTACCTTTTCCCTTCCTTGTGCCACTTCATCATTTTGGCAGACTCCTCGGTGATGAAAAGGCACTGCAGTCTTTTTATAAAATCAAGATACCGAAGAACCTTCACAGGGATTTTTAGCTGCCGCTTCTGACCATGCTTATCGACCACCTCAATATACCGAGAGGAACCGCACTTCCTACAGTAGTTGTCATCCGCATACTCATGTCTAAACAAAAGGCAATTCTTTGGACAAATATGTATTTTCTCATAGTCCATGGAGAGCGCCTTCATGATTTTCTTCGTACCGTACATGGTTTTCGGCAGTTCATGGCCCTCGGGCAGGCTGTTAGCCCATACTCCCAGAAATGCTTCGAAGCAACCTCGGCTACAGCCGTACTCAGCCTTCACTGCCATCAGTTGCGAGATGGCATCCAGCACAGACAGCTTGGCACCCTCATAGAGAGGTTTCTTTGACGAGGCCAAGATTTCCAGGAAGGCCTTTGCGGTTTCCTCCGGCTCCTCCGGTCCATTCACTGAATGTGACGGAGGTGTCGGCTGTGCAGCAAAGACATCATCTAGCATGTCTCTAACCCCATCGTCCTCATAACCAGCGATGCGTTGTCGTATCACATCCTCTCTACCACGATCCCGCTGGGCCAAGTTTATCGGCATATTAAAGTTGGGCATAAATCCATGCGTGCGAAGGTGCTTAGTCATCTCACTCTTATCTCTGCGGATACGTCTCTTACATCTGGCACACGGGCATTCTGGCACCATCCTCATTGGACTACGGAATATCTCTTTCAAAAACACATCAGTTTTCTCGACCCACTCTGTTGCTACTTGATTCCGACGGAAAAAACCCACTATACATCCACTGATTATCTGCCATTTCTGCTTTATTGGAAGCCACACAACAAAATTAAGAATTCATTTTAATTACCAACATCAATATTTTATTTTTTACAAGGTTGACGAGTAATCCACCTACATCTCTAATAGGTAAAGATGGGTCCTAATCCCACCCGAGAATGTGTAGATTGAGTACGGTCCATGCTCTACCCCATTCCGAGACAAAATTTCGGCAGCACCTCCCCGCTGTTCTCCAAATACACGTCTCGGCAAAATGCCGAGAGAATGTGCATCCGGAGAACAACAGGGAGGCGCCGCCGAAATCCTGTCTCGGAACGGGGTAGAGCATGAACAACGTACCCAATCTACACATCCTCGGGCTGTCCGTGGAAAGCGCTGGACAATCCGAAAGAGCTGCGGTGATAAATATGTAATTGAATGCATATTTATCGATGCAACCCTTTCGGACGGGAGACCTAGGTTACGCGATTTGATGTGAAAATTCAATCTAGTTAAAAGAGGCTAGGAGGTGAAGGTGGATTCGTAGCTCACCCTCCGCTGTAGAAGAAGTA
>NW_021268444.1:0-1459 GCF_002162155.2 Triticum dicoccoides
TCATAGTAAAGCAAATATCAATGTCTTACAAGTTCTTACCATGCAGCAGGCGGTGATCGGCAACCAGCGGTGTCAAGTAACTCCGAATATTGAGTAAAGCGATTGCCAGGGGAGCGTACGTATACACGGTGTAGAAATATGTGGAGCTGGGTTGGCTATATATGGTAGCAAAAGATTAGCAATAATCAATTCAAAGATGCAATGTTGAATAAACGCTCAACGACGGTACTGTGCTGGTCCTAGGCTAGACCGGACTAGAGACGCGAGCCTAGAACACTAATAAGGTCACAGCGTAGCACAACTAGCATCAATGAAGGATACTAAGTAGCTCTTGACAGCAAGATATAAGTGAAGATCACAACGGCAGTGAAGATAATGATGAAAAACAACTGTAAAGCAGGATATACAACAACTCTCTCTCCAACTTTCCTCTTGAAAAGTTTGAGACAATTTTCTAATAACTTCTTTCAAAGAATGCTACTAACTCAAGCTTTCCAATGCAAAAAGAATCACTCAATTCCGAGTTGATATGAGGAGTCAAAGAATTCTAAAACTGGCCTGAAAAATTGGAACAAGCTGTGTTCACGAACTTCGGAGGGCAAAAAGACCTATTTAGAGGCCGATTTTGAGGTGTCAAATATTGAACAAGCTTCTGCAACTATTTCGATGCGGCTCGTCGCTATCTTCAATTTGAGTACTCACGGAGCCAAAACGGATTTCGTATGAGGAAGATACACCTGTTTTACTCAACAATGCGCAAAACAGATTCCAATCCGAATTCAGGTACGAGATTGATTCTAGATAGATCCAATTTTTTTTTCTTCTCTCTTTTTTTTCTCACGCTTTTTTTTTCTCCTTTTTCCAAAACAAACTAGATCTCAACTATTATTATGACAATGAATGGTGGGTAGCACGTGGTGGAAATTGATGGATGGGTGGTGGACAGCGGAAGAGATAATGATGCAGCGGTGGCGTGACTAATGTGAACAGAACTCGAAACTCTAAACGAACTAGACACTAAGACCAGCAACTCGACACGACGATGCAACCGATAATTCAACTATGCAAGCAATGAAAAGAAAATTGCAAAGGCTCAGATTGGCTTGGACCAAGAATGAATAGATCTAACTCTTTTTTGTGGCCTTTTCTTGGACAATAGGTAAGAAAATAAATCTAATCTAGGAAAACTGGAAATTCTCACCGAGCAACCTGAAAACTGATACCACTTGATAGAGGCGAGGGTGTCCCGATCTTTCGATGAGATGATAACTATCGATTTGGTGGAGACGACTTTGCCGACTACAAACGTGCACGACGTTGCGCCTTAGCAATCGCTAAACCAACTCCGAGAGGTTATTGACCACGCTGGAGCACAATCATTGCAATGGCTAACTTTTAACTAAACAAATCCCAAGGAAAAGATACTAGATGGATCTACTTATATAGGAGCAAGGGTGGC
>NW_021268445.1:0-1734 GCF_002162155.2 Triticum dicoccoides
AATTGACTCCATCGGTGCTCGTGCCCAGCATGATGTTCCTTGGATCGTTCCCAAATTCTGGGTCTTCGAAGTTCAAAGCTTGCCACTGCCTCGCATCCTTAGGGTGACTCAACATCTTGTCTTTTTTATTTATCTCCAGATCATTTCCATCATCTTCCCGCTTCTTCTCCTCCCTATCCACGTGCCAACGCAGGAGCTTTGCTACCTTAGGGTCCGCAAAATACCGCTGCAGACGAGGAGTGATCGGAAAGTACCACACCACTTTTCAAGGAGCTTTCTTCCTCTTCTTGTATTGAGTGACGCCGCACACCGGACATATGGTAGACTCCGCATGCTCGTCCCGATAAATGATTCAATTGTTCATGCACACATGGTATTTCACGTGCGGTAAATCCAGAGGACACACGATTTTCTTTGCCTCCTCAAAACTGGTCGGGCACTTGTTCCCCTTGGGAAGACGTTCGTGCCAGAATGACATGTTCTCGTCGAAGCATGCGTCGGTCATTTTGTGTTTTACCTTCATCTCCAGAGCCATGAGCGTTACTTTCAGGCGGGTATCCTCGGGCCTGCATCCTTCATACAATGCAGTAACCGCGTCTATCTCCAGTTGATCCAGCTTGGCTTTCTCTCGGACGGTAGCTCTTGCGTTATCTGTCTGCTTGAGAAGCAGCTCTTGAATATGAGGGTCCTGCACCCAGCGTCCATCGTCGTCTGCTCCGGCATCTTCATCTTCATGATCATGCCCTTCATCTTGATCTTCCTCATCATCATGTATGGCATCTTCTACATGATGACTGTGTACAGCATCACCGTCGTGATTATGTCCTGGAGATTCTTCGTCTTCTCGCCCGCCCGAGCCGCGGTGGTTGTCTTGCTGCCCTTGCTCATTTCTTGCCCGGCCCCCATGGACGACTTCATAGTCATCTTCATCACCTTGCCACCGATAGCCATCCATGAAACCACGCAAGAGCAGGTGGTCCCACACCTGCCCAGAATCCGGGTCCGCAATAAGGCTCTTCAGCTTGCATCTTTGACACGGACATCTTATCTCCGTCTCATTCTTTTGAAGCATCTCGGCCTTCGCGGAGCTTAAAAACCTATTCACGATGCCTTCGGTCATCATGCGGACCATGGTCGCCTACGGGGTAGAGCAAAACGATATTTTAGAACCAAGAAAAAATTTGGCATGACTTTCCCTAAAAGTAGGACCAAAAAGAATGCATAGTGCCAAGATACTCGCCGAAACGGAAATGAATCAACATTCCGGCAAAATATTGGCAACTATAGCATTTGAAATACCGGTACCTGCAAACACAAACATATATGCAACACCACAAACATATGCAACACCACAAACATATGCAACACCACAAACATACATAGATCTAGCTAGGTCACAAAAAGTGCATGTGCACGTTGTTGGAGCGAGCTAGGGAAAAAAAAGTAGATCTACAACATAAAGATAGCTTTCCCTTACTTACCTATCGAAAAAGGTAATTTAACCACTTAATTTTGATGAATCTATGGTGCAAATGAGGTGAGGAGGAGGAGGCAGCCGACAAAAGCTTGGAGAAGGAGGTGGAGGGAATGAAGTGGGGAAAGTGAGTGTGTAGGTGTGGCTATCCAAAATATCTAGCTGGTCCCAGGTTACTAATGGCGCACCACCCACTCATGCGCCATTAGTAACCCTACATACTAACGGCGCACCTGCTGGTGGTGCGCCATTAGTAGGTT
>NW_021268446.1:0-1342 GCF_002162155.2 Triticum dicoccoides
CGGGGAAATGTCACGCGATGAATACCGGAGTCCTGTTAGCCCGCTACAGCCCGGTTCACCGGAGTCCTGCTAGCCCAGTGCTACAGCCTGGATTCACTCGCTGATGACCGACACGTTCGATGATGGGTCATGGATGCCTGTCCCTGTAAGTTTGTGCCACTTTGGGTTTACGACTAGCCATGTCAGCCCGGGCTCCTTATCATATGGATGCTAGCGACACTGTCATATACGTGTGCCAAAAGGCGCAAACGGTCCCGGGTAAAGGTAAGGCGACACCCGTGGGAATACCGTGCGTGAGGCCGCAAAGTGATATGAAGTGTTACATGCTAGATCTATGTGGCATTGAGTCGGGGTCCTGACAGCGTTGGTATCAGAGCTTGACTGCCTGTAGGATTACCAAGCCAAACTGGTCGAAGTTGAGTCTAGAAATTCTTTAGTTATATAAGGGAATTGATTGTGGGATGGAACGTAAGGCTCTTTTTACTCCTTATACCTCATGGCCTTATGATCTAAGTCATCATCTTCTCTTCTACGGGGATTAAGAACTAGGCTATCTCTTCTTTCTATCAGGATCACGTGTTACTAATCCATAGACTTATAGATTGTTGGATTTAAGTCTCAGCTCAGTTCCTACTATTTCTGTATGTTAACTGTTGATCTCCAAACCTTGATATTGTGCTTCTGAGTGGTTATGCCACCATTTTTGTGAATGTCTCAAATCTTTTCTGAGCATTTACAGCCGTTATGCTGTCCGAGTCATCCCAGGTTTCTAAATAGTCTGATGCGTTTGCAAAATCCTTTCCCTCTGGTTTCGATGTTCCTTTATGCCAGCTCAATCGCACTAATTGTTGAGTTGAGGTACTCTACTGCCTCGACCTTTATGTTGGAGTTATTATTATGACCCTAGGTGTCTCAGGGGATCATCTAGTGGTCTAGCCATGATTTGTGTCCTAGTGTGATGATTCTGGCCTTTATTCTCGAAAGCATTCCGTGATGCTACTTAGTAATAGGTATTCTGTTCCTGGGTTCTTGAACCCGAGATTCACTCTACCTACTTCATGTTGATAGTAATTGCTAGTGCCTTTAGGATATTAGTAACCTTTGCGATAGTCCTTGAAGTCCGTGGTATCTTCTTCTTCCAAATACCATGAACTACTTATGGCAGAAGTTCCTCGTTGAACTGAAATATCACAACGGGATTATTCTTGATGAGTTCTCCATTATATATTGTGGCTCTGCCAGTTCTACCTTTCTGCATGGGTTATCCGGAAGAAATATGTTGAACTTCGTTCGACATGCTAATCCATGCACCCACAACTCAGAAAATCATATGTTCTTTTGA
>NW_021268447.1:0-1405 GCF_002162155.2 Triticum dicoccoides
TGGCATTGCTACCCCCCAGTGCCCCCGTCCCGCCTAACCCTGTAGCATTTGACCACGGGATCTAGCCCTTTGACTTTGCACGGACGGGCTTTGACCAGTGGACCTCCCCACCCGGTTGTGTTAGGTCAGCCCATAGGAACACTTTGGAGCAACATCCGGGCCAGATGTTGTCGTGGGCCTATGGGCTGACCTTACACAACCGGGTGGATACATCTACTGCTCAAAGCCCGTCCGTGCAAAGTCAAAGGGGTAGATCCCGTGGTCAAATGCTACAGGGATAGGCGGGACGGGGGCCCTAGGGGGGTAGCAATACCACCGGAGCGTCGCACCGGGACCTCATACAAGCCGCGTGCCGGGTGCCTACGCCTGCCACCATGCTTATATAATTGTAGGAGGGCCACCGCAACACCTGGCGGCATTGGTACCCCCAGGTACCTTGTCCCGTCTAACCCTGACACAGACGACCGCTGGGTCTATCCCTTTGACTTTCGCTGGACGTAGTTTGACCGGTGGACATTTTCACCTTGTTGTCATAGCCCAGCCATAGCTACACCCCCAACACAGTCCCGGCACAACCCACCCCAAGATTCCCTCTGCGTCAGCCCGACATGGCCGTTTCCCCCCTCCGGGGCACGGCGGCATCGACGCCCGTGAGGGGGGAGGGGGCACACCCCGGAGCCGCGTGCCTGCGCCTGCCACCACATTTCCACAACCATAGGAGGGCCCACCGCAACACCTGACGGCATTGCTACCCCCCACAGGTACCCGGCCCGTCCCGTCTAACCTCTCCGTGACACGACGGAAGAAGGCCCGTGTGGGGGGCAATCGATATATGTTTTCTGTATATTTAAGTTAATGAAATTAGTATTGAAAAAATAAAAAAATAAGAGAAAATACAAAATATAGGCATTGCTACCCCCCAGTGCCCCGTCCCGCCTAACCCTGTAGCGTTTGACCATGGGATCTAGCCCTTTGACTTTGCACGGACGGGCTTTGACCAGTGGACCTCCCCACCCGGTTGTGTTAGGTCAGCCCATAGGAATACTTTGGAGCAACATCCGGGCCAGACCCACAGCAAGATCCCCTCCGTGTAGACCCCACACGTCCGTTTCCCCCCTCCAGGTGTCGGCGGCGCCGTCCATGAGGGGGGCACACCACGGACACGCGTGCCGGGCGTTTGCAACCGCCACAACACTTCCAGACTTGTGAGAGGCCGCCTACGCAAGATTTGGCGGCATGCTAGCCCCCGGAGGCCGTCGGCCACAGCCGTAGACGCGCGAAGGGCAATCCGCGTAGAGGGAATTTTTTGGATACTTCTCCATCACCAAAAATTATAAAAAATACCATCGTTCCTATAGCACATGTGCCCACGTCGTGCAAAAAAACTCATGATTTTATTGCGCTC
>NW_021268448.1:0-1565 GCF_002162155.2 Triticum dicoccoides
GAGTATTTTGTAATATTGACGCCGCATCGTTACCGCAGAACGTCTACTACCGTGTCATCGCCGTCCGTGAGGGGGGCCACGCAGCGAAGACGCGTCCCGCCTCTTCGGACATGCCACCACACCACCCCGCATGTATGAGGGCCCGATGCGACACTCCGTTGGCATTGCTACCCCCCAGTGCCCCCGTCCCGCCTAACCCTGTAGCATTTGACCACGGGATCTAGCCCTTTGACTTTGCACGGACGGGCTTTGACCAGTGGACCTCCCCACCCGGTTGTGTTAGGTCAGCCCATAGGAACACTTTGGAGCAACATCCGGGCCAGATGTTGTCGTGGGCCTATGGGCTGACCTTACACAACCGGGTGGATACATCTACTGCTCAAAGCCCGTCCGTGCAAAGTCAAAGGGGTAGATCCCGTGGTCAAATGCTACAGGGATAGGCGGGACGGGGGCCCTAGGGGGGTAGCAATACCACCGGAGCGTCGCACCGGGACCTCATACAAGCCGCGTGCCGGGTGCCTACGCCTGCCACCATGCTTATATAATTGTAGGAGGGCCACCTCAACACCTGGCGGCATTGGTACCCCCAGGTACCTTGTCCCGTCTAACCCTGACACAGACGACCGCTGGGTCTATCCCTTTGACTTTCGCTGGACGTAGTTTGACCGGTGGACATTTTCACCTTGTTGTCATAGCCCAGCCATAGCTACACCCCCAACACAGTCCCGGCACAACCCACCCCAAGATTCCCTCTGCGTCAGCCCGACATGGCCGTTTCCCCCCTCCGGGGCATGGCGGCATCGACGCCCGTGAGGGGGGAGGGGGCACACCCCGGAGCCGCGTGCCTGCGCCTGCCACCACATTTCCACAACCATAGGAGGGCCCACCGCAACACCTGACGGCATTGCTACCCCCCACAGGTACCCGGCCCGTCCCGTCTAACCTCTCCGTGACACGACGGAAGAAGGCCCGTGTGGGGGGGCAATCGATATATGTTTTCTGTATATTTAAGTTAATGAAATTAGTATTGAAAAAATAAAAAAATAAGAGAAAATACAAAATATAGGCATTGCTACCCCCCAGTGCCCCGTCCCGCCTAACCCTGTAGCGTTTGACCATGGGATCTAGCCCTTTGACTTTGCACGGACGGGCTTTGACCAGTGGACCTCCCCACCCGGTTGTGTTAGGTCAGCCCATAGGAATACTTTGGAGCAACATCCGGGCCAGACCCACAGCAAGATCCCCTCCGTGTAGACCCCACACGTCCGTTTCCCCCCTCCAGGTGTCGGCGGCGCCGTCCATGAGGGGGGCACACCACGGACACGCGTGCCGGGCGTTTGCAACCGCCACAACACTTCCAGACTTGTGAGAGGCCGCCTACGCAAGATTTGGCGGCATGCTAGCCCCCGGAGGCCGTCGGCCACAGCCGTAGACGCGCGAAGGGCAATCCGCGTAGAGGGAATTTTTTGGATACTTCTCCATCACCAAAAATTATAAAAAATACCATCGTTCCTATAGCACATGTGCCCACGTCGTGCAAAAAAACTCATGATTTTATTGCGCTC
>NW_021268449.1:0-1169 GCF_002162155.2 Triticum dicoccoides
GTGATACAAGAAAATAGGAACAACCACCATTATCTGCCAAGAGCGCACCTGCGGGGCCTGCACAGCGTTCTTCTTCTTCCATGGCATCAACAGGGCACACAAGTGATATTATTTGTCGTCGTTGTAAGGGAGGAGGTCATTATGCGAGGGAATGCAAATCTCCGCGTGTGATGATTGCTACCGCGGATGGTGGATATGAGTCCGCTAGTGACTATGATGAGGAGACATTGGCTCTTATTACACGTGAAGAACATGGTGGAGATGATTCTGATCATGAGACGCAATACATGGCTCCTGAAGACGCTGACAGGTATGAATGTTTAGTTGCTCAACGTGTTTTGAGTGTGCAGGTCACACAAGCTGAGCAAAATCAGAGGCACAATTTGTTCCATACCAAGGGAGTTGTGAAGGAACGTTCTGTGCACGTAATAATAGACGGAGGGAGCTGCAACAACTTGGCTAGCATGGAGATGGTGGAGAAGCTTTCTCTCACCACAAGACCACATCCACATCCTTACTACATCCAATGGTTCAACAACAGCGGCAAGGTTAAGGTAACACGTACTATTCGTGTGCATTTTAGTATCTCTACATATGCTGATTATGTTGATTGTGATGTGGTACCTATGCAAGCATGTTCCTCATTACTTGGTAGACCATGGCAATTTGATAAAAATTCTGTACACCATGGTAGAAACAATCACTATACTCTTGTTCATAAGGATAAAAATATTACTTTGCTTCCTATGACTCCTGATTTCATTTTGAAAGATGATATTAATAGAGCTAATAAAGCAAAACAGGAGAAGAATAAGAGTGAAAATCAGATTGTGGCAAAAGAATTTGAGCAACAAATGAAGCCTAATAATAAACCATCTAGTGTTGCTTCTGAAATTAAATTGAAAAGTGCATGTTTATTTGCCACCAAATCTGATATTGATGAGCTAGATTTCAGCAAATCTGTTTGCTATGCTTTTGTGTGCAAAGAGGCATTATTTTCATTCGAGGACGTGCCTTCCTCTTTGCCTCCTGCTGTCACTAACATTTTGCAGGAGTTCGTTGACGTTTTTCCACAAGACGTGCCACCGGGATTACCGCCTATTCGAGGGATTGAGCATCAGATTGACTTAATTCCCGGTGCTTCACTGCCAAACCGTGCACCATACCGT
>NW_021268450.1:0-1193 GCF_002162155.2 Triticum dicoccoides
TCTTTGAAACTTGATGCATCACATGCTTTCTGCTGACAAGAGAAGACCCGGGGGCAAGTGGTTATTTTCTTTTCTTTTTTAATGACACCTCTAATTAACATTGAGTACAGGATCAGATCTCAAAGATAAGAATAGTCATCTGGTAGATGATTATCTCTTGTGCATATGGACAAATAATATATACTTTTGTACTGATATGATAATTTACGTTATTCGATCATAAAAGATATGTGTATGAGTATGAGATACAATTTCGACGAGCTTAATAGGTTCTGTTATTGTGTGGCAGTGAAGATCAGAATAAACGACTGTATGGAGTTCTTATTATCAGTTTAACGAGATCAGCTTAACAAACTAAAATCAGATGAAACCTAACTTTTAAACCATAGAACAGAGGCAGCAAAAATATAGATAAAGAGCTTAATGAGATCCGCTTAACTAAGAAAAATCAGATGAAACCTAACTTTTTAACCATACAACGGAAGCAGCAAAAATAAAGACAGAGCGCTAAAAAAAAATAGTGACGTATACATTAGAAGATAAATTCCAGTGCCCTTTTATTGATCATCACTGCCTATGGCCATATAATTTGCTATTAGATCATCATTATATTATATTATGTAGGTACACCCAATGCAGTTTTTCAAAAGTGAAGATACATTGGCTGTGAACTCAGCAAATAGTAAGAGTGTTCTTTCCAGATACAAGAAGTTGCAGGAATGCAAGCTAAACAATTACCTCCACTGCTGGGTGACAGCACACATACAGAGCACTTACAAAATACAATTCATCTCAAGTACCTGCTCCACAGGGAGGCCATAATATTGGTTATCGTGAATCTTGAATGCATCACATGCTTCCTGCTGAAGAGAGAAGACCCGGTGGCAAGTGGTTAATTTCTTGTCCTTTTTTAATGACACCTCTAACTAACATTGAAGGGGCATGATCGATCTCAGAGATGAGCATATAATAAGCCGGCAGATGATTATCCCTTGTTCATATGGACAGAGGACACACTGAATATACTGATATGATAAAACACAACTTGACAATCTCCTGTTATTCGACGATGAAACATATGTATGAGTATGCTATACAATTCGGTGAGATTTTTTATTTTTGAGGGATACAATTTGGTGAGCTTAATATGTTCCGTTATTGTGAGACAATGAAGAGCGGAATAAAGGGTCGTG
>NW_021268451.1:0-1384 GCF_002162155.2 Triticum dicoccoides
CCACCTCTACCGGGATGGAGCCACCTGTCCTTTCAGCCCCCTCGTCAGAATCACTTGCGGGTACTCAATGAGCTGACCCGACTTTAGTCACCATCTGTATAGTATGTATGTATGTATAGTATATACCCGTGATCACCTCCCAAGTGATCACGGCCCGATAGTATAGCAAGGCAGACTGACAAGAATGTAGGGTCAATGATGATAAACTAGCATCCTATACTAAGCATATAGGATTGCAGGTAAGGTATCAACAGATGTAGCGACAATGTCAGGCTATGCATCAGAATAGGATTAACGAAAGCAGTAACATGCTACACTACTCTAATGCAAGCAGTATAGAGTAGAATAGGCGATATCTGGTGATCAAGGGGGGGGGCTTGCCTGGTTGCTCTGGCAAGAGAGAGGGGTCGTCAACTCCGTAGTCGAACTGGTCAGCAGCAGCGTCGGTCTCGTAGTCTACCCGAGAGAAGAGGGGGAAGAAATAATGAATACAGAGCAAACAAAGCATCACAAAATATAACAAGGCAATACGCGGTGTTCGGTGTGCCCTAACGCGGTAGTAGGTGATACCGGTGAAGGGGGGAAAACATCCGGGAAAGTATTCCCGGTGTTTCGTGTTTTCGGGCAGAGGAGCCGGAGGGGGAAAGTTGCGAGTTCGATAGGTTAGGGGTGTGTGGCGGACGAACGAGTTGCGTATCCGGATTCGTCTCGTCGTTCTGAGCAACTTTCGTGTTGAAAATATTTTAATCCGAGTTACGGATTAAAAGATATGATTTTCTAAAGATTATATTAATTTCTGGAATTTAATTAATTAATTATTTAATTTGAAAATGAATTTATGACGTCAGCATGATGTCATACTGACGTCAGCAGTCAACAGGGTTGACTTGGTCAACCCTGACATGTGGGTCCCGTTCGTCATACCCTGTTAACTAATTATCTTAGTTAAGTTTAATTAATAGTAGTTAATTAGGTTAATTAGTCATTAGGTTTAATTTATCAGGATTAATTAAATTAATTATTTACTTAATTAATTAATCATTTTTATTTATTATTATATATATTTTTTAAGTCTTTTTTTTATTCCCTTTTTTTAAAATGTTTTAGGGGACGACCCCACTTGTCATAGGCCCCTGGGGGCCTTAGCGGTTACGGGTGTGCGGGCGCGCGCCCGAGTGGGCGCAGCGGGCGTGGCCGACAGGGGCGCACCCGACTGGGGCGAGCCCAGGCGCGGGGATCGGGCGAGGCCATCGGCGCGGCCGCCGGCTCCCACGGCGCCGTCCAGCAGCAGCGGCGGAGGTGTGGAACCAGAACAGGAGGCGGCACGTCGAGGCGGGCGCAGATGGTCGTGATGGCCGGCGGGATGGCCGCGAGCCATGTGCAG
>NW_021268452.1:0-1192 GCF_002162155.2 Triticum dicoccoides
GAAATACATAAGTATAGGCTATTTTTAGAGTCCGTATGTGTGGGGAAACAAGAGATAGGGTTGATTTCGGACTCCTCCACCAAGGGCCACGAAATTCCCCCCTCTTCCTCCATATATACAGCCCTTAGGGCATCGTTTAGACTTTGGGTTTTGTTTAGATTAAAAGTTCGCCATAGCTGCAACTTCGCGTACTTCGTTTGTGTTCAACGACCAGACAAAGGCGTCATAGAACCCCACCTTGATCAATAAAGCTTTCATCTTATAATCGCAATATCCAGATTGCAATCTCAGTTTCTTGCTTGTTCTTCGTTTGCTCGCAGGAAACAGACCCTCGTGGTCAGGTTGATCGTGCTCCGGCGTGGTCAATAACCTCTCGGAGTTGGTTTAGCGATTGCTAAGGCGCGACGTCCTCGCACGTTCGTAGTCGGATCGTCAAAGTCGACTTCCACCAAAGCGATATCCATCATCTCATCGAAAGACGGGACACCTTAGCCTCTATCAAGTGGTATCAGATTTCCAGGTTGCTCGGTGAGATTTTACAGTTTTTCGTAGTTTAGATCGAGTGTGTTCTTCATACCTATAGTCCATGAAAAAGCCACAAAAAAAAATTTAGGGTTAGTTCATCATATCCGAACCAATCTGAGCCTTGCATAATCTTTTTAGGGTTTTGCTTTGTTGAATTTGCGGTTGCATCGTCGTGTCTAGTTGCTGGTCTTAGAGTCTAGTCTTGTAGAGTTTCGAGTTCTGGTCATAAGTTGTCACGTCGCCACCGCACCATCATCATCGCCCCTGCCATCTACCACCACCGCACCGAATCCGTATCCATATACCACCACCAATCCGTGTCCATATACCACCACCGATCCATATCCATATACTACCACCGCTACCACCACCGCTGCCATATACCACCACCATATATCCACCACCAATCCGAGTTCTTTGCTTATTAGGTTTGTTTTCGGGATCCATCTAGTTTCCGATTCGTGTTTCCTTGCCGGAGTAGGTTTCGGAAAAAAAAAAAAGTCGGGTAGCCACGCTCCGTTTAGGCCCAAAATTTTTCGAAAACGCATTTTGCGAAAAAATTTCTGGCTATCCTATTTTTAGGTGTTTCTGAGTGTTTTGAGACAGGTGCCATTATAGGAAGTTTTTTTTGACCCGTTTCCAGTTTTTGGGTCCGGGCAGTCGAAAA
>NW_021268453.1:0-4008 GCF_002162155.2 Triticum dicoccoides
TAATTCCAACAGACTCTTAGCATCACTACGAGTGAGAAAGTCTCATCGTAGTCAACTCCTTGAACTTGTCGGAAAACATCTTAACGACAAGTCGAGCTTTCTTGATGGTGATACTTACCATCATTGTTTGTCTTCCTTTTAAAATCCATCTGTACCCAACGGCCTTACGACCATCAAGTATTTCTTCCAAAGTCATGCATCCTCTCTCGGATTTTATGGCCTTGAGCCATTCGTCAGAATCCGGGCCCACCATCGCTTCTCCATAGCTCATAGGTTCATTGTTGTCTAGCAACATGACCTCTAAGACAGGATTGCGTACCACTCTGAAGTAGCACGCGTCCTTGTCGACCTACGAGGTTCGGTAGTGACTTGATCCGAAGCATCATGATCACTATCATCAGCTTCCACTTGAATTGGCGTAGGTGCCACATGAACAACTTCCTGTGCCCTGCTACACACTGGTTGAAGTGATGGTTCAATAACCTCATCAAGTCTCCACCATCCTCCCACTCAATTCTTTTGACAGAAACTTTTCCTCGAGAAAGGACCCGTTTCTAGAAATAATTACTTTTGCTTCTAGATCTGAGATAGGAGGTATACCCAACCATTTTGGGTATCCTATGAAGATGTATTTATCCGTTCTGGGTTCGAGCTTATCACGATGAAACTTTTCACATAAGCGTCGCACCCCCAAACTTTTAAGAAACGACAACTTGGGTTTCTGCAAACCATAGTTCAAACCGTGTCGTCTCAACGGAATTACGTGGTGCCCTATTAAAATGAGTGCGGTTGTCTCTAATGCCTAACCCATGAACGATAGTGGTAATTCGATAAGAGACATCCTGGTACACACCATATCCAATAGGGTGCAACTATGATGTTCGGACACACCATCATACTATGGTGTTCCAGGTTGTATTAATTGTGAAACAATTTCCACAATGTCTTAATTGCGTGCCAAAGCTCGTAACTCAGATACTCATCTCTATGATCATATCATAGACATTTTATCCTCTTGTCACAATGATCTTCAACTTCACTCTGAAATTACTTGAACCATTCAATAATTCAGACTTGTGTTTCATCAAGTAAATATACTCAATATCTACTCGAATCATCTGTGATGTAAGAACATAACGATATTCACTGCATGCCTCAGTACTCATTGGACTACACACATCAAAAATGTGTTACTTCCAACAAGTTGTTATATTGTTCCATCTTACTGAAAATGAGGCTTCTCAGTCATCTTGCCCATGTGGTATGATTTGCATATCTCAAGTGATTCAAAATCAAGTGAGTCCAAACGATCCATGTGCATGGAGTTTCTTCATGCGTATACACCAATAGACATGGTTCGCATGTCTCAAACTTTTTCCAAAAACGAGTGAGTCCAAAGATCCATCAACGTGGAGCTTCTTCATGCGTTTTACACCAATATGACTTACATGGCAGTGCCACAAGTAAGTGGTACTATCATTACTATCTTATATCTTTTGGCATCAAAATGTGTATCACTATGATCGAGATTCAATAAACCATTCTTTTTAGGTGCAAGACCATTGAAGGTATTATTTAAATAAACAGAGTAACCATTATTCTCCTTAAATGAATAACCGTATTGCGATAGACATAATCCAATCATGTCTATGCTCAACGCAAACACCAAATCTCGATGGTAGAGGGAGCGTGCGATGCTTGATCACATCAACCTTGGAAACAGTTCCAACATATATCGTCAGCTCACCTTTAGCTAGTCTCCGTTTATTCCGTAGCTTTTATTTCAAGTTACTAACACTTAGCAACCGAACCGGTATCTAATACCCTGGTGCTACTAGGAGTACTAGTAAAGTACACATTAACATAATGTATATCTAATATACTTCTATTGACCTTGCCAGCCTTCTCATCTACCAAGTATCTAGGGTAACTCTGCTCTAGTGGTTGTTCCCCTTACTACAGAAGCACTTAGTCTCGGGTTTGGGTTCAACCTTGGGTTTCTTCACTAGAGCAGCAGCTGATTTACCGTTTCATGAAGTATCCCTTCTTGCCCTCGCCCTTCTTGAAACTAGTGGTTTTACTAACCATCAACAATTGATGCTCCTTCTTGATTTCTACATTCGTGGTGTCAAACATCGCGAATAGCTCAAGGATCATCATATCTATCCCTGTTATGTTATAGTTCATCACGAAGCTCTAGTAGCTTGGTGGCAATGTCTTTGGACAAACATCACTATCTCATCTGGAAGATTAACTCCCACTCGATTCAAGTGATTGTTGTACACAGACAATCTGAGTACAAGCTCAACGATTGAGATCTTCTCCCTTAGTTTGTAGGCTAGAAAACTCGCCGGAGGTCTCATACCTCTTGACGTGGGCACGAGCCTGAAATCCCAATTTCAGCTCTTGGAACATCTCATATGTTCTGCGACATTTCAAAAATGTCTTCGGTGCCTCAATTCTAAACCACTTAACATTACCGAACTATTATGTAGTCATCGAAACATGTATGTCAGATGTTCGCAACATCCACAGACCACGTTCGAGGTCCAGCACACTGAGCGGTGCATTAAGGACATAAGCCTTCTACTGTCCGCATAATTGCTACTGTCAACTTTCAACTATATTTTCTCTATGAACATATCTAAAATAGTAGAACTAAAGCGTGAGCTATGACATAATTTGCAAAGGGTTTTTGACTATGTTCAGGATAATTAAGTTCATCCTATGAACTCCCACTCAGATAGACATCCCTCTAGTCATCTAAGTGATTACATGATCTGAGTCAACTAGGCTGTGTCCGATCATCACGTGAGACGGACTAGTCATCATCGGTGAACATATTCATGTTGATTGTATCTACTATACGACTCATGCTCGACCTTTCGGTCTCTTGTGTTCCGAGGCCATGTCTGTACATGCTAGGCTCGTCAAGTTAACCTAAGTATTTCGCGTGTGTAAATCTGGCTTACACCCGTTGTATGTGAACGTTATAATCTATCACACCCGATCATCACATGGTGCTTCAAAACAACAAACTTTCGCAACGGTGCACAGTTAGGGGGGAACACTTTCTTGAAATTTCAATGAGGGATCATCTTATTTACTACCGTCGTTCTAAGCAAATAAGATGCATAAACATGATAAACATCACATGCAATCAAAAAGTGACATGATATGGCCAATATCATTTTGCTCCTTTTGATTTCCATCTTCGGGGCTCCATGATCATCATCGTCACCGGCATGACACCATGATCTCCATCATCGTGTCTTCATGAAGTTGTCTCGCCAACTATTACTCCTACTACTATGGCTACCGGTTAGCAATAAAGTAAAGTAATTACATGGCGTTGTTCAATGACACGCAGGTCATACAATAAATTAAGACAACTCCTATGGCTCCTGCCGGTTGTCATACTCATCGACATGCAAGTCGTGATTCCTATTACAAGAACATGATCAATCTCATACATCACATATCATTCATCACATTCTTCTTGGCCATATCACATCACATAGCATACCCTGCAAAAACAAGTTAGACGTCCTCTAATTGTTGTTTGCATGTTTTACGTGGCTGCTATGGGTTTCTAGCAAGAACGTTTCTTACCTACGCAAAAGCCACAACATGATATGACATTTGCTATTTACCCTTCATAAGGACCCTTTTTCATCGAATCCGATCCGACTAAAGTGAGAGAGACTGGCACCCGCTAGCCACCTTATGCAACAAGTGATGTCAGTCGGTGGAACCTGTCTCACGTAAGTGTATGTGTAAGGTCGGTCCGGGCCGCTTCATCCCACAATACCGTCGAAACAAGATTAGACTAGTAACGGTAAGCATATTGAACAAAATCAATGCCCAGAACTACTTTGTGTTCTACTCGTGCAAATAATCTACGCAATAAACCTGGCTCTGATACCACTATTGGGGAACGTAGCAGAAATTCAAAATTTTCCTACGAGTCACCAAGATCTATCTATGGAGAAACCAACAACGAGAGAG
>NW_021268454.1:0-1561 GCF_002162155.2 Triticum dicoccoides
AAGATAAGCAGATACCTAGACCCAGCGAAGCAGAAGTTCAGCGGGATGAAGTCTCACGACTGCCACGTGTTGATGACAGAGATACTTCCAGTTGCAATCCGTGGGATCGTGGACGCGCACGTCCGTGAAACGCTATTTGGCCTATGCAACTTTTTCGACGTCATCTCTCGGAAGTCGGTTGGTGTGAGGCAACTCAGAAGGCTACAGGAAGAGATAGTGGTGATACTATGCGAGCTTGAGATGTACTTCCCGCCTGCATTCTTCGATGTTATGGTGCATCTGCTGGTCCATATCGGGGAGGATATCATCCAACTCGGGCCGACGTTCCTGCGGAGCATGATGCCATTCAAAAGGATGAATGGTGTCATCAAAGGATACGTTCGCAACATGTCACGTGCAGAGGGAAGCATAGCCAGGGGCTTTCTGACCGAAGAGTGCATCTCCTACTACACGAATTATCTAGGCATCGAGGACCCCGTTGGTCTGCTCGTCCACAGGCACCTCGGCAGGCTCGCTGGATGGGGTCACCGTGAGGGTCGCCGCGAAATGCATGTCGACTTCGAGGGTCGACTCGCCAACTTTGAAAGAGCAAACTTAGTCGCGCTAAAACACATAGACGTGGTCGATCCTTGGGTGGTAGAGCACAAAACCTTTATTGAGAAGACGTACAATGACCGAGGCCAACAGATGACGGACGGAGATATATTCAAAGAGCACAACTCATGTTTCATGCGTTGGTTCAAGCAGAAGCTTCTGTCGTACCCTTTACATGAGGATTTTTCCGCGGAAGAACAACTCATATTCGCCTTGTCACAGGGCGCCGAGCACAACCTGATGACCTATGAGGCGTACGATATCAACGGCTACACATTCTACACCGAGGACAAGGACATGAAGAGCGATGGTTATCAGAACTCCGAGGTAACGATGGAATCCTACTCTGGTAACGACAAGGATAGATACTACGGAAGGATCGAGGAGATCTGGGAGCTGAGCTACGCTGGAGAGAAGGTCCCGATGTACCGTGTCAGATGGGCCAAGAGCGTCATAAAATAAGACCGGTATTTCACCACCATGGTTATACCCGAAGCCAAGTCCAAGACCGCGGGCACAAACGTCACCGCAAAAAATGAGCCATGGGTACTGGCTTCCCAAGTGGACCAATGCTTCTTCATTACCAGACCCGCCAAAGCCCAGTCGTGTTGTCGTGAGGAGAGGCAAAAGGAATATCATCGGAATGGATGGAGTCGCCAATGAGCAAGACTTCGACAAGTACGGCGACCCGAAGATGGAACATGACGACGACGATGAAGTATCAGCATACACCACAAGAAGAAGCAGGACTACCCTACCTAAAGGACGCCAGCTCAAGAGAAGAACTCCATTTACGAAAAATAATTTTGAACAGATAGCTAGCTAAGATCGATTGTATTTAAATTGTAGCCTTCATTTCTCGATTGTATTTCGTGGGCACTTTTTGAACTCATGAATGTTTTCAAATTTCATGGACACTCGATCTCGACCCCCCTCCATCTCGATCGCTATCCCACCTCGCCAGATC
>NW_021268454.1:3013-4393 GCF_002162155.2 Triticum dicoccoides
ACATTCGCCTGTTTCCATGCTGTACAGATATTCCACTATACGGTGAACACTATTGTTTCACATAACATAAAAGGAATATAGGTTTTCTTTTTGAACATCCACTGATAGTAGGAGAGTCTCCCACTGTCGTATGATTTATATCAGAAAGATATTTTTGCTACAACAAAACATTCTCCTAAACAATAGCCCATTTTCTGAATTATATTTGTAGTCTTCTATAAAGTTACTTCAGTTAGCTGTGCAAGTTAATTTACCTAAATATATACTTTCTACAATTTTTCTTTTGCACTTACCAAGCAACAGCAAACAGATTCTTGCATGCACTTCACACCTTTTAACACTTGATCTGTTTTTGCCATATCGAATACAAAATCCACACTCCCATGAAAAAAAGATTATATATAATACTCATACACTTTAGTTAAGAGAATCGAAAGTTGACCCAAGTGATGTATGAACAATTTTATTTAACACTGAAGATGTTCATCTGCTACTGTGGTTAGTTAACTGATTTTAACTGGTCGTGTTGCATATGTAGTACATGGCAAGTACCTACTTGCTGGGGGTTTGGTCAATTAATCCATGTGTGTACTAAAAGTACATGTTGTGCTTATTGTGTAAGCTTGCTGTTAACTATAGTTGGTGCTCTTTACCGAATTTAGTGTACTGAACCTCTGCTACTAAGTTTAATTATGCAGTTGTGTTTAGTGAAGTAGTTAGTGTATTGTACTTGCAATAGTTTGCTTGGTCTTTCTTTGGTTTCAGTTAAGTTATTGTCAGATTTTCCTCTCCATTGCTCTGTTTAATCTTGTCATAATCCTACTGTATAATAACTGTGTGTATGCACACGATTAGGCTTCCAAGGGTTCAGAGAATGATGAAGAAGCCTTTTATATCACACACTCACTAGTAGAAAAACGACTTTTAGTACCGGTTCGTCAGGATCTTTAGTACCAGTTCTGGAACCGGCACTAAAGAGTGGGGACTAAAGGTCCCCCCCTTTAGTACCGGTTCAACACGAACCGGGACCAAACGCCCACCACGTGGCATGAGGCGCGCCGTGGTCTAGGGGACCTTTAGTCCCGGTTGGTAAGGATTTTTTATTTTTATTTTTGAAAAAAAGCAAAAACAGCCCGCCTACTGGGCCGGCACGGCCTGCATACGGCTAGAAACCCGATCTCTAGTTGGGCCAAGATGCAGGCCCGTACGGCCCAGTAGGCTCCACAGGGCAGAAGACTTGCAATAGGCCCACAAAGGCCTGCTTAGAGAGGAGCTCGACACGGTAGCCGCAGCCGGGCTTATAAACCGTTGCGAGCTCCTCTCAACTAGCGAGGTGGGACTAAACATTGTGCACTGCGGATGGCAGCGCACCACCTTTAG
>NW_021268455.1:0-1502 GCF_002162155.2 Triticum dicoccoides
AGGAAATCTGCTATTGCCTGGGACTTAATGGCTTTCTTTGCCTCAAACTTGATATCAAGGGGAAGAAGTTCAATCGCCCATTTGGCCACTCGACCAGTTGCATCTCTGTTGTGCAAAATCTCTGATAGTGGAGCGTCGCTGACGACTGTGATTGAATGGTCAGAGAAATAATGAGCAACCTTCTTTGTGGTCATGTATATTCCATATACAAGCTTCTGATAATGAGGATATCTCTGCTTGGATGGAGTCAAGACTTCAGACAAATAATACACTGGGCGCTGAACTTTGAGAGCTTTTCCTTCTTCTTCCCGCTCGACCGTTAGCACAGTACTGACGACTTGTCCTGTGGCTGCGATGTAGAGCAACAGAGGCTCTTTGCTGATTGGAGCAGCAAGCACCGGCTGGGTGGAGAGCAGAGCTTTTAGCTCGGCAAACGCTGCATCAGCTTCTGGAGTCCACTCGAACTTGTCAGCCTTCTTCATCAGTCGGTAAAGAGGCAATGCCTTTTCACCGAGTCGCGAGATGAATCGACTTAATGCGGCCAAGCATCCAGTAAGCTTCTGGACATCGTGCACTCGCACAGGGCGTTTCATTCGGAGAATAGTGCCAATCTTTTCTGGGTTGGTGTCGATTCCCCGTTCGGAAACGAGGAAACCGAGTAACTTGCCACCAGGAACTCCAAATGTGCACTTTGATGGATTGAGCTTGATATCATACCTTCTGAGGTTGGCAAATGTTTCGGCGAGGTCAGCGAGCAGGTCGGAACCTTTTCGTGACTTGACAACAATATCATCCATATAAGCTTCCACATTCCGACTGATTTGAGTGAGTAGACACTTCTGAATCATTCGCATAAACGTGGCTCCGGCATTCTTGAGGCCGAACGGCATGGTGATATAGCAGAAGCACCCGAATGGAGTGATGAAAGCTGTTTTTACTTCATCGGGTCCATACAGACGGATCTGGTGGTACCCGGAGTAAGCATCTAAAAAAGACAACCTCTCGCATCCCGCGGTCGAGTCAACAATTTGATCTATGCGAGGGAGAGGAAAGTGATCTTTCGGGCAGGCCCGGTTTATGTGCTTGAAATCAATGCACATTCGGAGCGACTTGTCCTTCTTAGGAACCATGACGACATTAGCGAGCCACTCGGAGTGGAATATCTCTCGGATAAATCCTGCCGCCAACAGTCGAGCCACTTCTTCACCAATGGCCTTTCTCTTCTGGACGGCGGACCGCCGAAGATGTTCTTTGACTGGCTTTGCAGACTTGTCGACTCTTAGGCGATGCTCAGCCAGTCCCCTGGGAACACCTGGCATGTCAGCGGGCTTCCATGCAAAAATGTCCCAGTTCTCACGGAGGAACTGGATGAGCGCTTCTTCCTATTTTGGGTCGAGTGTTGTGGAGATGCGGGTCGGAGCTGCTTCGGGGTCGGTCGGGTGAATGTGGACAGGCTTCGTCTCACCGGACGACTGGAATGCAGATTCTGTGGCGGGCTTCTT
>NW_021268456.1:0-1139 GCF_002162155.2 Triticum dicoccoides
TTCTTGGATTGATCCATATTGAACTTCTTCAATATCTTATCAAGGTATGTGCTTTGTGAAAGACCTATGAGGCGTCTTGATCTATCTCTATAGATTTTGATGCCTAATATATAAGCAGCTTCTCCAAGGTCCTTCATTGAAAAACTTTTATTCAAGTAGGCCTTGATGTTGTCCAAGAGTTCTATATCATTTCCCATCAAAAGTATGTCATCTACATATAATATGAGAAATGCTACAGAGCTCCCACTCACTTTCTTGTAAACGCAGGCTTCTCCATAAGTCTGTGTAAACCCAAACGCTTTGATCATCTCATCAAAGCGAATGTTCCAACTCCGAGATGCTTGCACCAGCCCATAAATCGAGCGTTGGAGCTTGCACACTTTGTCAGCATTCTTAGGATCGACAAAACCTTCCGGCTGCATCATATACAATTCTTCCTTAAGGAAACCATTAAGGAATGCCGTTTTGACGTCCATTTGCCATATTCCGTAATCATAGAATGCGGCAATTGCTAACATGATTCGGACGGACTTCAGCTTCGCTACCGGCGAGAAAGTCTCATCGTAGTCAACCCCTTGAACTTGTCGATAACCCTTAGCGACAAGCCGAGCTTTATAGATGGTCACATTACCATCCGCGTCTGTCTTCTTCTTAAAGATCCATTTATTTTCTATGGCTCGCCGCTCAACGGGCAAGTCAGTCCAAGTCCATACTTTGTTTTCATACATGGATCCTATCTCGGATTTCATGGCTTCCAGCCATTTGTCGGAATCCGGGCCCGCCATCGCTTCTTCATAGTTCGAAGGTTCACCGTTGTCTAACAGCATGATTTCCAAGACAGGGTTGCCGTACCACTCTGGTGCGGAACGTGTCCTTGTGGACCTTCGAATTTCAGTAGGGGCTTGATCAGAAGTATCTTGATCATTGTCATTAACTTCCTCTCTAGTCGGTGCAGGCACCTCAGGAACATTTTCTTGAGTTGCGCCATTTTCCGGTTCAAGAGGTAATACTTCATCAAGCTCTACTTTCCTCCCACTTACTTCTTTCGAGAGAAACTCTTTCTCCAGAAAGGACCCATTCTTGGCAACAAAGATCTTGCCTTCGGATCTGAGGTAGAAGGTGTACCCAATAGTTTCTTT
>NW_021268457.1:0-1256 GCF_002162155.2 Triticum dicoccoides
CGATGGTAACACCTAACGCTTGTGCGTGCTCTCAAGAACTTGAGCATTTCCATAATCATCAAGGTTTTACCAATATCCGTGTCAAGGATTCTGGCAACACAACTTACTACCATGATGAATACCGGTGGAAGATGCCGATGCAAAGGAAGATAACACCTTCTTAGATTTCACCTTGGCGAGGCCAAGGAAACAAAATCTGGATGATCGACCGAGAGACATTTAGCACTCCGCTTCTAATGTTCTCCTTGATGTGCTAGCGTAACCCATTCATAGATATGGTTTGATATCTAGAACATCAAGTAAAAGGTCGGACTTCGGGATCTCAAAATCCATAGGGGCAACTAGGGAGTAAATCCTACGAAATCCCTATGGGGAGGTGGCCAACTTCCTCAAACAAGATACTATAATAATAGGTCTACCGGATGGGTGTGTTGGCCACGACATCCACCTTGCCGGTTATTGAGAGACCAATATTATAATTCTTGGGAAATGTTCCAACCATCATATCTGCCTGAGATTCAGATCTGGTTGGTGTCAGGATACTCCAGACTCATCGAGTCTAGGAAGAAAACGGAAGTTTGCAACACAAATCGACGAGATGACGTTGCGAGATTCTCGGGGAATGAACTACGATAGCAAGCTCCAAAACATGAGCTGGTTCTGCTACAAACATGTGAACACGCTGTCCCAGACAAACATGACCACGTGGTAGTCTTATAATAAAACACTACCGAGTTCAGGTGGGGAACCATCATTAATGACATCGAAGTCTCCACGCGTGGAAGTCCAAAGAGTTCACCTTGGACAGACTCCTTTATATTTGAACAACTCAATCAGTGGCTTGGTGTGCTCGGAACACATATGGAATGAAGGTTGCAAGTCTCCAGACCACAGAATACTTCGCACGTATGCATGACTAACTTGGGATGATTCCAGAGGAAGCAAAACTAACTTTCTCAAATCCACGGCGGCAACTTTCACCAAATGCACGTGTATAAGAGGAAGTCACTCCTTTCATCAAACAAATACTTCATGAGTTAGCATGAAGAAATGCTTTCAAAAGTTTCCAACACTAGCTTAATGTTCAACAAAATCATGGAGGAGATAAGGATGTTGTCAATGGGCTCAACAACAATTCTTCCGGGTTTCCCTTTAAAAGGAATTCCATAGTTAAGAGAACAAGTGTTAGCATTGGTCAGACCCAAAAGATATAATGGTGTATGCTCGAGGGATCAACCACGAGTAAGACAACATTA
>NW_021268458.1:0-639 GCF_002162155.2 Triticum dicoccoides
AGTTGGAGGTTACACTCCTGTATTTGTTGGCATACCTCCCCTGCCTCCTCTTACTATATTATCAGTTCTTGTTTGGTTCTTCTCTTTGTGAGTTTTGGAGCTTATGGTCATCATGGTGACAAGCTCGAGTTCATCCAAAACAGAGTTCACTCGCATCTTCTATGATATTTTCGATGTTGGAGGTTATGCCGGTTTTTCTCAGTTGGAGGTTTCACTCCTCTATTTGTTGGCATACCTCCCCTGCCTCTTCTTACTATATTATTGGTTCTTGTTTGGTTCTTCTCTTTGTGAGTTTTGGAGATTATGGTCATCTTGGTGACAAGCTCGAGTTCATCGAAAACGGGGTTCACTCACATCTTCTATGATGTTTTCGATGTTGGAGGTTATGCCGGTTCTTCTCAGTTGGAGGTCTCACTCCTCTATTTCTTGGCATACTTCCCCTGCCTCTTCTTACTATATTATTGGTTCTTGTTTGGTTCTTCTCTTTGTGAGTTTTGGAGCTTATGGTCACCTTGGTGACAAGCTCGAGTTCATCGAAAACGGAGTTCACTCGCATCTTCTATGATGTTTTCGATGTTGGAGGTTATGCCGGTTCTTCTCAGTTGGAGGTTTCACTCCTCTATTTGTTGGCATACCTCC
>NW_021268459.1:0-1057 GCF_002162155.2 Triticum dicoccoides
GATCGGGAAGCAGATGTTGTGGCGCGGTTGGCATCGGAAATGGATGTGATGAAGAAAACCATGAGTGTACTAGTAGCCGAAAGAGATGCAGCTCGGGTGCAGCATGAAGATCATCCAGCGGATCTCGGAAGCCAGCAGCGGAGAAGCAGCGTGGCTTCCACGGAGGCCCCACCGGCTGGTGCAGATGCACCGACGATCGAAATTACTGCACCGGAGCCTCTGGTGGTCGAAATTACTTCACCGGAGCCTCCTCGCTACCCCATGGACGATATAAAGGAGATGAAAGAATGTCATCTGTATTATCCTATCGGGAACATGTCCATGAAGGTAGCCATCGGCAGTGCTTTACCATGTTTACCTGGAGCACTCCACCACAACAACCCCATTCAAGATGGCTATGCTCATGTCACGGTGGAGGACATAGTCCAAGGGTTTGAGGACCTGGAGATTGACATTGCTACACCTGAAGGGGAGAAAAGACTTGGAGATGTCAAGCGCCATTTCATTCTATGGCAAAAGAAGTTTATCAAGTTTCCAGGCGAGGCGCCAAGGACAACAAGTCCACCCCCCTATGGTGGTGGTGGTGGCGGTGGCGGTGGTGGTGGTGGTGGTGGTGGTGGCGGTTCACCTACACCTCCGTCATGTCAGCCGACGCCGCCCCCCAGTCCACAACGTCCGGCGAGTGATCAGCCGCCGCCCCCCAGTCCTCGTCCGGCGGGTGATCAGACGCCGCCCCCCAATCCACCTCCGGCAAAGAAGCAGAAGCAGTCCTGGATTATTAACCCGGACCCTTATGTACCTAAGACCACAAAGGTACCGGAGCCATCACTGAAGCCTCTCCCCACAAGGCCTTGGGAACGTAGTGCCGAGGAAGTCGACGCGGCCGTGGCTGCTGATTTGGAGAAATGGAAGGCGGACTGCAAGAAGAAAAGAGAGCCCGAGCCCAAGCCAGTATTTTCTGATGAGCAAAAGAAGTGGGCTAAGTCATTTTTGAGCACACCGTCCCAAGCCGCGAAGAATCTGCCTAACGACTATGCACGTGAACTTCGCAGGCAGG
>NW_021268460.1:0-1191 GCF_002162155.2 Triticum dicoccoides
CGCCTCCCCGAGACCACCGAGCTGCTCATCGACCTCGCTGTGAGCTCCTCTTCCATTTCCCCTTCTCCCCGCGCTCGTTCCCGCACTCCAGCCGCCTTCTCACCGGAGCCGATTGCTCCTCGCCGCCGGTCATGGCGCTGCCGTGGCCAGGGTCACCCCAGCTAGCGCCCGAGCACGTTACCGAGTTCGCCGCCCTCCCAGGAGCCCACAGAGCCTTTCCGTTTCCCCTCTAGTGCACCGCAGCTCCGCGTTCGACCTTGGCCGAACTCCGGCGGCCACCTAGGTCGACGCCGGCGCCGATTCCGGCCGCCCCGACCCCAACCGACTCCACAGGAAGACGCGGCGCCCTCCCAGCTACCCGTAGAGCCTCTCCGCCGCCCGAATGGTCGCCGGAGGAGCGATCCCGAGGCCCTCCGCCGTGCCTGTTGCCGCCGGCGTTGAGCCGCCGGCCTGTTTGGGCCATTTGACCGGGGTTTGACCTTCCCTGTGTCACTGACATGCGGGACCAGCCCGCCTAATTAATCTAGGTTAGTTTAAGTTAAAACGCTAACTAACCCAGTTAGTTAGGTTAGTCACTAACACGGAGGACCCACTGGTCAGTTTGACCTGGGCTGCCCGTTGACTCGCTTACGTCATGCTGACGTAGTGCTGACGCAGTAAATTCATTTTCTGGAATTATTTTAATTCTAAATATCCAGGAAATTTCAGAAAATGCCTAAAACTTCTAAAAATCATAGAAAATTAATCGTAACTCCAAATTAAATAATTTATATATGAAAAATTATCAGAAAAATTCAAGGAATCCATCTGTACCATTTTCATGCATGTTAGAACAACTTATAGGTGCTGTTTAGCACAAATCAATTAAATGGCATTTGAATAATCACATATGGAGTTTGAATTTGAATCTTGTATTCAAACCAACTTCATTTAATCTGTTGCTAGTTGCATTAGCCCAAAACACATTCATTTTGCCATGTCATGATCATGCATCATATTGTGCATTGCATTGATTGTGTTCCCTTCTGTGTTGCCGGTATTTGTCCCCTCTCGATAGACGTGATACCGATGATGTGATCGTTGACACTGATGAAGACTCAATGTTATCTTCAGAAGTGCCAGGCAAGCAAAACCCCCTTGTTCATTCCGATACAATCCTACTCTCTCGCTCCTGCTCTCTTTTAATGCATT
>NW_021268461.1:0-1090 GCF_002162155.2 Triticum dicoccoides
AGGATTTCTCAGAGCAAGACGACAAGACAAAGATGGTGTTCAAATCAACGTTCAACTGAAGTGCACCCTGGATCGTGAAGATTATACTAGTTGCGTTTCCCCTTCACCTTACCCTACGCTTGAATCTCGAGACGAGATTCTTGTTTAGTGGGGGTGAGTTGTCACATCCCTAGCTTCTGGTAATGCTCTAGGCTAGCTTCATGTGTGCATCATGTTTAAATTTCATTTAAATTTGAAATGAGGATTGGTGGAACCCTCAGAATCATTTTGAAAATGACCCAAATAAAAAAGTTCCCCAAAAGGGACCAAGAAAATGCTCATGTTGCCCTCTGAAAATATTGGACAGAGATAAAAATCAAAACAATATTTTTAGGAGCTCATGGACATTTATTTTGGCCATTTGGATTAATTCGATAAATATTTGCATTGGAAAGATATTTCTATATATATGAAATATGGTCCAAAAATTATGCCAATTATAAAAGAGCTCTGGAATAATACCATTAGCCCCTACAAAAATTGGCATAATAAAATTAAATGATTTAATATATTTATTAAATCAAACAAATGTCAGAAAAATAGAAAACAGAAGTAAAATAGGAAAAACAGAGAGAGGGGGGGAAACATTACCTGGAGCCCACCTGGGCCACTTACCTGTAGCCGGCCCAGCTGGCCAGCTCCTCCCGCTGGCCCAGCCCACCGCCGCCTCCCTTCCCTGTCGCCTTCCTCCTCGCGCCAGTAGGCAGAGGAGGGACACGGCGCGCGCGCCCGAGCTCGCCACGCCACCACCCTGCTCGTCTGCATCGCCTGGCCACCGCGACGCCGCGCGTCATCTCCTCGGCGCCGCCCCGACCCCCCTGGACCCCCTCGCTCTCTCCCTCTCCCTTGTATCTCTCCTCTGCTTCCTCTCTCTCTCACTCGCCGAGCGCAGCCGCAGCCGCGCCACCGTAACGCCGCGGCCACCGTCTCCCCCTCGACCCCTCGCTGTGCTTGCGAGCTCCGCCTCGACCACTTCTTCCTCCTCGCCGAGAAGCGCACCGCGGGAGCCCCTGCAACGTCGCCACCGCCGGCTTCTTCAACCTCGGGACCG
>NW_021268462.1:0-1526 GCF_002162155.2 Triticum dicoccoides
ATTTCCATGGTTGTTGAACCCCATGGTGCGCTTACGTGTCGATCATCAACAATCGCAGTTTGGGCCGATTTTGGCCCGTTTCTTGCACTATTAATTAGTTTTGGGCGTCCCGCAGTGATTTCCACGATTGACGAACTCCGTGGTGCGTTTACATGTCAGTCATCAACACACAATTTTGGTCGACTCTGGTCCATTTCGTGCATGATTATTCACCATTTTGGCGTCCCAGAGCGATTTCCATGATTGACAATTCCCGGGGTGCGTTTGCGTGTCTGTCCTCAACACTCACAGTTTGGGCCAATTCTGACGCGATTCGAGGACTATTACTCAACATTTAGGGGTCCCGAAGCAATTTCCATAGTTGTTGAACCCCAAAATGCGTTTACGTGCCGGTCATGAACACTCACAGTTGTGGCCGATTCTGGCCCGTTTCGTGGACTATTACTCATTGTTTGGGGTCCCGGTGTGATTTGCGCAATTAACAAACCCCGGGGTGCGTTTACGTGTCGATCATCAACACTCGCAGTTTCGGCCGATTCGGGCTCGTTTTGTGGCACTCGCAGTTTTGGCCGATTCTGGCCCGTTTCATGGACTATTACTCACTGTTTTGGGGTCCCGGAGTGCTTTCCTTGATTAACAAACCCCGGGGTGCGTTTACGTATCGGTCATCAACACTTATGGTTTTTGTCGATTCTGACTCGTTTCGTGGACTATTACTCACCGTTTTGGGGTCCCGAAGAGATTTCCATAGTTGTTGAACCCCAAGGTGCGCTTACATGTATGTCATCAACAATCGCAGTTTGGGCCGAATTTTGGCCCATTTCTTGGACTATTACTTAGTTTCGGGGGTCCTGGAGTGATTTCCACAATTTACGAACCCCGTGGTGCGTTTACGTTTCGGTCATCAACACTCACAATTTTGGCCGATTCTGGTCCGTTTCGTGCACTATTACTCGCCGCTTTGGGGTCCCAGAGCGATTTCCATGGTTGTTGAACTCCAAGGTGCACTTACGTGTCTATCATCAACATTCATAGTTTTTGCCAATTCTGGCCCATTTCTTGGACTATTACTCTGTTTTGGCGTCCCGGTGTGATTTCCATGATTGACGAACACCGGGGTGCGTTTATGTGTCGGTTAGCAACACTCGCATTTTGGGCCGCTTCTGGCCCGTTTCGTCGACTATTAGTCACCGTTTTGGGGCCCCAAAGCGATTTCCATGGTTGTTGAACCCCATGGTGCGCTTACGTGTCGATCATCAACAATCGCAGTTTGGGCCGATTTTGGCCCATTTCTTGCACTATTAATTAGTTTTGGGCGTCCCGCAGTGATTTCCACGATTGACGAACTCCATGGTGCGTTTACATGTCAGTCATCAACACACAATTTTGGTCGACTCTGGTCCATTTCGTGCACGATTATTCACCATTTTGGCGTCCCAGAGCGATTTCCATGATTGACAATTCCCGGGGTGCGTTTGCGTGTCTGTCCTCAACACTCACAGTTTGGGCCAATTCTGACGCGATTC
>NW_021268463.1:0-1441 GCF_002162155.2 Triticum dicoccoides
CAGCTTAGTAATAGCAAATGCATATAGAAATAACCACCTGTTTTGGAAACCGACGAATGCTCTCAGCCCAGTATTGGTACGACTGCCTATCACCAGCAACTAGCTCTCCCACAGTCAGAATCACACAAAATGAATGAATAGACGGTGTAGCTGGGAGCAGAAAAGGGATAATGAGCTTCCAAAAGTTGTACTACAATAGGCACATCATCATAAGAGAAAAGAAATAAATGTTTATATTAAAAAGATACTGAGAGGTGTGATGTTCACTTGGTCACACTATAGACTACACTACGTAGAGAGGTTTCCTTCCTCTCCTTCTTAGTTGCTAATAATGCATAGTTTTCAAATGACAAGGTCTCTGTTTAGTTATTAATCAACAATAAAACATAAATGCTTCCATCAGGGGCAAAAGAACACTAAAGTGTTAATTAATACCAACTGGCAATGGCCGAATAAAATGACAGTTTCCAGTTTGGCGACACCAGAGGGGTTTGTTAAACTGGGACATGCTTGTTAAATGCCAATGTCAAGTCGGCAACCCCCTGGCTTGATCCACCAACACAAGGACAAACAACTGATAAAACAAAACAAAAACATCGACGATTTGAGCTCGCAAACAACTAGATTTAAACCTTTTTTCAGATCCTGACAAAGGTTCATTTTCCTGGGCACTATACCTACTCCTACACATGATCTAAAAATTTGTGAACTCTACTCATTTTTATGTGGGTCTTCCTTGTATCAACTGTAGCCAACCGATCATCTTTCAATGATCTAGTGATACATGGGTAGACTCAACCTTGAGTTCTGCAGCATTCAAATCTTTTGAACAAAAAAGAAGACAAATACCATGAATGAATACAACACAGCTAAACCTCGATTTATGGTACAGAAAGCAAACACAAGAAAGCTCTTGGGGAACTCAATTGCAATGATACAAATAGGCAAAAGCAAAGCAGTTCACTTATGCCAAGTGTGGTGATCAGGACCAAGACTCTTCTTACTTGTAGCATACAAACACTTGTAGGGGAGGAGTAACAAATTGGTGCTTATATTTATTTACCACTAAAACCGGTGGCTTACCGCATATGCCGGGGAGGAAGAAGAATCGAAGCCACTTGAGGGGCAGGACAGAAGCCGTCGGGAGGCAACCTTGCTGGGAATCCACACCATACAGAGCAGCTTTTCCTTTCACCAGATGGTAGCAAACATCACACAACCCATAGCTTGTGAATTACAAGGGCATCATTCCAGGCAGTTGGTCAAATTTCATAGCTAATTGGAAGAAGCAATGATTTGTGCCAAGAAAGTAGAGCTTCCAGTTTAACAACCAGCCGATCAACTTTCAATGATCTAGTGAAACATGGGGTGGACTCAACCTTGAGTTCTACAACTTTCAATTCTTTAGAACAAAAAAGAAGACACTTTCTATGAATGAATA
>NW_021268464.1:0-4310 GCF_002162155.2 Triticum dicoccoides
GGTGTCATCCCTGGATCAGTAATGCTGACACCACACAGTACATCGAGGTTTTATAGCAGAGTTGCAATCACACACTTATTACATCGATGGCTGAAAAAGAACTTATTACAATAAATATGGCTGAAGGCCATCTAATATCGATAACAGCGGAAGACTCGGAAGATAAGTGAGTCCATCAACTCCATCGGCATCACTGAGTATAGAACCACGACCTAAACGCACCTCAATCGTCGTCTGAAAAGTCTGCAACATTAACGTTGCAGCCCGAAAACGGGTCAGCACATGGAATATGCTGGCAATGTAACACATAGAGAGTAATGAAACAATAAGCCTATACTACATGCATTATGGCTGGTGGTAAGGCTCTATGGTTACAGTTTTGCGAAAAGCAAATTTTTCCCTACATCAAAGGAATAATTTTGTTTAACTATCATGGTGGTTGTTAAACATTGAGAATGGTTGACAGCATCCTCAATCCCAATTTAAAAGTACTCAATAAAACCCAATAGCTTTTATTAAAGGTAACATGTTGAGATTCACAAAGATATTCAAGTACTAGATACTCAAAATGTCCATAACCGGGGACACGGCTAATCATGATTAGTTTGTTACTCTGCAGAGGTTTGCGCACTTTTTCCCACATGACTCGATCGCCTCCGTTTGTTTTCTCGCACTACATGGTGTTTGAGAAACGGATGACCGAGACATAGTCTTTCAGAAGCACTAGCACCTTACATGTGGGGTAGACCGGTACACCTACATCCCCTACATCTGCTAGTCCACCCCGTAAGAGTTCGCACAACTTAGTCAACTATGCTAGAGCCCATAGTAGCATGTGGCTGCACACGGAAGTTTCTAGCATGAAAGATCTTATGATCCCTTTGAGCCTGGGTGGCGGTCCAAAAAAAAACAGGCAAGTCCTGATAGACATCAGGTGCCTCAATCCACCCAGATGTGTGTTTAGGTTGCCACCTTAGATAAGCCATTAATTAACAATCTCACATCTGTCATGGATATTCACTCACCCAATCCACGTCTACTAGCATAGCATAGCAAAATAAGCAAACGTAGAAGTAACTCCCAAGGTTTCATAAGTAACAGGTAATAGGTACTACCTCATCTACTTCCCATCCCACAATTTAATTAGATCCTAACAATGCAAGTGTTTGAGGGTTTGATCTAATGCAATAAAACTGGGTAGTAGGAAAGATATGATCAAGTGTTACTTGCCTTGCTGATGATCCGCGAGTCCTAGGGTTTCGAAGTAACAAGCGGCGCAATCCGGGTAATCTATCGCAGACAAACAACAAGCATACAATAAGTACTCATCTAATGCACAGGGAAATCTCGAATAAAAGATCTAACCAGAGAGTTCAAATTAAGAACCCTGGTTGCAAAAGAATCGAATCAAATAAAGCATCGAAAGTCAAACGACGAAAGAAAACAACTCGGTTCTAGCAAGTTGAAACTAGGTCAAAATTTTACAGTAACAAAACTTAGTTTAAGTTGGTTAGTCGGAACGGCGGTTTCGAGGCGAAACTCCAGGCATTTGAATCATCTGATTCCGATAAACGAGCAAGAAGATAGACTAGAAAGAAGATCGGATCTGAAATCACGATCGGAAGAATCGCGGAATAAATCCGACGAGAAAAGAGAACGACGAACGGTTAAACGAACGGACGTTCATTAACCTAGAAGAATCCGGTGATCACGTTCGTTAGGACGAACGGTCCGGCGAACGGTAAAAAGGCAACTAAATCGGAGAAGAAAACGAATCCGATCTAGGGTTTCGGAGAAGAAATCCGAACGAAAAACTGATCTAGAAAACCGGAACGGTTTAGAGAAGAAAAGAATCGGAACGATTAGAAGAAAACGATCCGAGAAAAGAAAAGGTGACGCGGCGCGGGGCTAGTACCTCGAAGAGCGAGGGGCTCCGGCGGCGGCGTAAGGCGGCGGCGGCGTTGGGTGTGGGGTGGCGCGGTGGTGAGGCGGCGGCGTTGGGTGGCGCGGTGGTGAGGCGGCGCGGCGTTGGGTGGCGCGGTGGTGAGGCGGAGGAGAGGAGAGGTGTTGGTTTGATGGTTTAGAGGGGGGGTGCTTGGGTATTTATATTGGGGAGGGGAGGGTTTTTGCTTGGGGTAGGGGGCAAGAAATAGATTAGGATTAGGAATAGATCTAGGATTAGATACGGAATAAACGAAGTAGGAAAAGAGTCCTACTAGGACAAGGAAAAAGGAGTGGCTCCCTGGCCCCCTTGGTGCGTGCGCGCGCGGTGGCCTTGGCCTTGGCCGGCCGGCGGCTAGCAGCTTGGGCCTTTGGCCCAAGGCGCTGCAGTTTTTTTTTTTAAAACGGTCTCGCGCGCAGAGCGACAAAATAAAAAAAATCTAAACGAACTCCAAAATTAATACAGTAAACTTTCCCCGACTCCTAAAAATGAGTCGAACAAAAATGAACTTTACTCGGGGCCTAAATGCAAATTTTTTTTATTTTTTTTTAAAACACGCATTTTTCCCTAAGGCAAATAAAACGCAAATAAAACTCCGGCAAAACCAAAATGGGTTTATTTATTAAATCTTCATTTTTCCTAAATTTGGGAAAGTCATATTATTCCCTCTCTCAAAATTTTTATAGGAAAACTTTATGAAGATAATTAAATAAATCCAAATGATCCTATTTTCAAAATTTGAGAAATCCCAAATATGAAAATAATGAAACTTCCAACTCTCTCCGAGGGTCCTTGAGTTGCGTGAAATTTTCTAGGATCGGAAAATGCGAGAAAAACATGGTATGCATGATGACCTAATGTATAACATTCCAAATTGAAAATTTGGGATGTTACAAACCTACCCCCTTAAGATGAATCTCGCCCTCGAGATTCGGGTTGGCTAGAAAATAGGTGAGGGTGGTCCTTGAGCAAAACTTCCTCTCTTTCCCAGGTGGCTTCATCCTCAGTGTGGTGGCTCCACTGAACTTTACAAAACTTGATAACTTTGCTGCGGGTAACTCTGCTGGCATAATCGAGAATCTTAACAGGTTTTTCCTCATATGTCAAGTCATCCTTCAACTGAATTGATTCCAGTGGCACTGTGTCTCTTAACGGTACCTCTGCTATCTCTGGGTGGCATTTCTTCAACTGAGAAACATGGAATACATCATGAACTCCTGACAGTCCTTCTGGCAATTCCAACTTATAAGCAACTTCTCCCATACGTTGCAAAATCTTATACGGTCCAACGAAACGGGGTGCTAACTTTCCTTTAACTCCAAAACGCTTAACTCCTCGAAGCGGGGATACTCTGAGATATACTCTGTCTCTAACTTCATACTCAATCGTTTTGCGCTTTGAATCGGCATAGCTCTTCTGTCTGGACTGGGCTACCTTGAGCCTGTCTCGAATCAACTTAACCTTCTGTTCAGACTCCTTAATCAAATCTGGTCCAAAGAATTGACGGTCTCCAACTTCGTTCCATGATAACGGTGTCCTGCACCTCCTTCCGTATAAAGCTTCGAAAGGGGCCATCTTCAAACTGGTTTGGTAACTATTGTTATAAGAAAACTCCGCATACGGTAAATTATCATCCCAGCTAGATCCATAATCTAGTGCACAAGCTCTCAGCATATCTTCCAAAATCTGATTGACTCTCTCAGTCTGTCCATCGGTCTGTAGGTGGAAAGCTGTACTGAATTCCAATCTAGTTCCCAATGTCTCGTGCAACTGGTTCCAAAATTTCGAGGTAAACTGGGTTCCTCTATCTGATACGATGCTCCTCGGAACTCCGTGTAAACACACAATTCTGGTCATGTATATCTTTGCCAACTTAGCACTGCTATAGGTAGTCTTGACTGGAATGAAATGAGCTACCTTTGTTAAATGGTCGACTATAACCCAAATCGAGTCATATCCTGAACGGGTCTTTGGCAAACCTGTGATGAAATCCATGCCTAGTTTATCCCACTTCCATTCGGGTATCGGCAACGGTTGTAACAATCCTGCTGGCTTCTGATGTTCTGCCTTTACTCTCTGACATACATCGCAAATAGCTACATATTCCGCAATATCCTTCTTCATTCCGGTCCACCAGAAAGTGTTCTTCAAATCCAAATACATCTTGGTATTTCCTGGGTGAATCGAATAGGGTGAATCATGGGCTTCTTGTAAAATCAACTTCCTGATTTCTGGGTTATTGGGCACATAAACACAGTCTTCAAACCATAGGGTATCGTGTTCATCCTCACGAAATCCTTTAGCCTTTCCTTTGCCCATTTTCTCCTTTATAGAGGCAACTTCCTTATCTGCCTTTTGGGCTTCTCTG
>NW_021268465.1:0-1088 GCF_002162155.2 Triticum dicoccoides
CCCTACGGTCAGCGCTGTCCACGGCCTCCAGTAGGCTACAAACACCAGAAACTACTTGCAACTCCTGGACAGAGAGCTAGGGTGAATAAGAAGTCGAGCGGGGTCATATTTCAGGGCCCAATGCATGGTAGTAGTTGTATCTTAAATCACACATACAGATCTCAGTGCTTAAGGTCGGCTTCAATGAAACAACCCACCATGTACTCCTACATGGCCTCTCATCGATACCTTTACCAAATCGTGTTCACCACACCACTCTCATTTCCGACATAATCATTTCACTCTAGCCATCACCCAGATGAACCAGACCTGACACGACTCTAAGCATAGCAGGCATAGCAAGGTAGGAACAACACATACATATGGCTCAATCAACTCCTACACATGCTAGTGGGTTTCATCTAGTTACTGTGGCAATGACAGGCCATGCAGAGGAAATGGGTTCAACTACCGTAGCACACAGCAGTTTGAAACGCGTTGTCTTAATGCAGTAAAAGAGAGCAGGAGCGAGAACATGGGATTGTATCGATATGATCAAATGGTTGGTTGCTTGCCTGATGGTTCGATGCACTGATACGGTTCTTCGTTAGGGTAATCATGGTACTCCTCGGAGGCAGAACCTGTCGCAAAGGACACCGACACACAACCATCACCAAACAATGTGCAACAATATGATGCATGCATGAAACATGGCAATATGAGTGTGTTGGGCTAATGCAACTAAAACCAGAAGGGTTTGAACAAATTTGAATCAAGGATTCAAATTTCAAATTCAAATATGGCCTTTTAAAGTGCTTTTCCTTGTTCTGCTTAAAACATCAATTTAACTTGTTTGATCATGCATGAAAATAGTACAGATGGATAGCTTGGATTTTTCTGATCATTTTTCATATATAATTTGTCCAATTTGGAGTTACAGAATAAAAGTTATGAATTTTTGAAGTTTAATTGTTATTCTGGAATTTCCTGATTTAAATTAAATCCAGAAATATAAATATTGCGCCAGCATGACGTCAGCATGACGTCAGTGGTCAACTGCGGCTGGCTGGAGTCAAACCTGACGTGTGGGGTCCACACGTCAGTGACAG
>NW_021268466.1:0-1933 GCF_002162155.2 Triticum dicoccoides
TGACCGTTGAACCGGATATTCCTTCCCAGCCTCTTTACGCTCTACAATGATAGCCACACTGACCACTCGGGCATTAGCAGCCACATATAATAGTAAAGCCTCATGATCAACTGGGGCTGCCAGAACTGGCGGTTCAACCAATTGCCGTTTTAACTCCTCAAAGGCCGCATTGGCTACATCACTCCAAACGAAATTATCTGTCTTCTTCAGCATCTGATACAAGGGAATGGCCTTCTCACCCAGACGACTGATAAACCGGCTGAGAGCTGCAATCCGGCCTGCGAGACGCTGAACATCATTGATACATGTCGGTTTAGCCAAGGATATGATTGCCTTGATCTTTTCCGGATTAGCCTCAATGCCCCTGTTAGATACAAGAAAACCGAGCAGCTTGCCTGCCGGTACACCAAAGACACACTTATCCGGGTTAAGCATCATTTTGTAAACCCGGAGGTTGTCAAACGTCTCCTTGAGATCAGCTATCAATGTCTCCTTTTCCCTGGATTTCACCACAATGTCATCCACATAGGCATGAACATTACGCCCAATCTGCGTGTGAAGACAATTTTGCACACAACGCTGATAAGTTGCCTAAGCACTCTTGAGCCCAAAGGGCATAGAAACATAGCAGAAGGCTCCAAAGGGAGTGATGAAGGCTGTTTTCTCCTGGTCCTTAACTTCCATTTTGATCTGATGGTACCCTGAGTAAGCATCCAAAAACTCAGCCGCTCACAACCCACCGTCGCATCAATGATCTGATCAATACGCGGGAGAGCAAAAGGATCAGCTGGGCAAGCTTTATTTAAGTCCGTGTAATCCACACACATGCGCCAAGTCCTGTTTTTCTTAAGAACCAGCACCGGATCCGATTAGCCAACCATTCAAGATGAAACACTTCAACGATAAAACCAGTAGCCAACAGCCGGGCTAGCTCCTCCCCAATTGCCTTGCGTCTCTCTTCATTAAAGCGACGAAGGAATTGCTTGACCGATTTAAACTTCGGATCAATATTAAGAGTGTGCTCAGCGAGTGCCCTCGGTACACCTGGCATGTCAGAAGGCTTCCATGCAAAGATGTCCCGGTTCTCACGGATGAACTCGATGAGCGCGCTTTCCTATTTTGGATCCAGATTGGTGCTGATGCTGAACTGCTTGGACGAATCGCCAGGTACAAAGTCAACAAGCTTCGTCTCATCCGCCGGTTTGAAGTGCAGGGTTGGGTCATGCTCAGTGGTGGGCTTCTTCAGAGGGGTCATATCTGCCGGGTCAACATTCTCGTTGTAAAACTTTAACTCCTCTGTAGCACAAACCGACTCAGCGTAAGCCGCATCACTCTCTTCGCAATCCAAAGCGATTTTCCGACTTCCATGAACCGTGATGGTTCCTTTGTGACCCGGCATCTTGAGCTGCAAGTAAATATAACATGGCCTCGCCATGAGTTTTGCATAAGCCGGTCGCCCAAACAGTGCGTGATACGGGCTCTGGATTCTCACCACCTCGAAAGTCAATGTCTCAGACCGGGAATCATGCTCATCCCCAAACACAACTTCCAAAGCAATCTTGCCCACTGGATATGCCGACTTTCCTGGTACTACACCATGAAAAACAGTATTGGACGGTTTAAGATTCTTATCTTTCAACCCCATGCGGCGGAATGTCTCATAATACAGAATATTAATACTGCTTCCTCCATCCATAAGTACTTTGGTGAACTTGTATCCTCCCACCTGAGGTGCCACCACCAGAGCTAGCTGACCCGGATTGTCAACCCAGGGCGGATGATCCTCCCTACTCCACACGATGGGTTGTTCCGACCAGCGCAGATAGCGTGGAACTGCCGGTTCAACCGCATTAACTGCCCTCTTATGCAGCTTCAGATCTCGCTTGCACAGACTAGTGGTGAATACATGATATTGTCCACCATTCAGGTGCTT
>NW_021268467.1:0-1933 GCF_002162155.2 Triticum dicoccoides
TGACCGTTGAACCGGATATTCCTTCCCAGCCTCTTTACGCTCTACAATGATAGCCACACTGACCACTCGGGCATTAGCAGCCACATATAATAGTAAAGCCTCATGATCAACTGGGGCTGCCAGAACTGGCGGTTCAACCAATTGCCGTTTTAACTCCTCAAAGGCCGCATTGGCTACATCACTCCAAACGAAATTATCTGTCTTCTTCAGCATCTGATACAAGGGAATGGCCTTCTCACCCAGACGACTGATAAACCGGCTGAGAGCTGCAATCCGGCCTGCGAGACGCTGAACATCATTGATACATGTCGGTTTAGCCAAGGATATGATTGCCTTGATCTTTTCCGGATTAGCCTCAATGCCCCTGTTAGATACAAGAAAACCGAGCAGCTTGCCTGCCGGTACACCAAAGACACACTTATCCGGGTTAAGCATCATTTTGTAAACCCGGAGGTTGTCAAACGTCTCCTTGAGATCAGCTATCAATGTCTCCTTTTCCCTGGATTTCACCACAATGTCATCCACATAGGCATGAACATTACGCCCAATCTGCGTGTGAAGACAATTTTGCACACAACGCTGATAAGTTGCCTAAGCACTCTTGAGCCCAAAGGGCATAGAAACATAGCAGAAGGCTCCAAAGGGAGTGATGAAGGCTGTTTTCTCCTGGTCCTTAACTTCCATTTTGATCTGATGGTACCCTGAGTAAGCATCCAAAAACTCAGCCGCTCACAACCCACCGTCGCATCAATGATCTGATCAATACGCGGGAGAGCAAAAGGATCAGCTGGGCAAGCTTTATTTAAGTCCGTGTAATCCACACACATGCGCCAAGTCCCGTTTTTCTTAAGAACCAGCACCGGATCCGATTAGCCAACCATTCAAGATGAAACACTTCAACGATAAAACCAGTAGCCAACAGCCGGGCTAGCTCCTCCCCAATTGCCTTGCGTCTCTCTTCATTAAAGCGACGAAGGAATTGCTTGACCGATTTAAACTTCGGATCAATATTAAGAGTGTGCTCAGCGAGTGCCCTCGGTACACCTGGCATGTCAGAAGGCTTCCATGCAAAGATGTCCCGGTTCTCACGGATGAACTCGATGAGTGCGCTTTCCTATTTTGGATCCAGATTGGTGCTGATGCTGAACTGCTTGGACGAATCGCCAGGTACAAAGTCAACAAGCTTCGTCTCATCCGCCGGTTTGAAGTGCAGGGTTGGGTCATGCTCAGTGGTGGGCTTCTTCAGAGGGGTCATATCTGCCGGGTCAACATTCTCGTTGTAAAACTTTAACTCCTCTGTAGCACAAACCGACTCAGCGTAAGCCGCATCACTCTCTTCGCAATCCAAAGCGATTTTCCGACTTCCATGAACCGTGATGGTTCCTTTGTGACCCGGCATCTTGAGCTGCAAGTAAATATAACATGGCCTCGCCATGAGTTTTGCATAAGCCGGTCGCCCAAACAGTGCGTGATACGGGCTCTGGATTCTCACCACCTCGAAAGTCAATGTCTCAGACCGGGAATCATGCTCATCCCCAAACACAACTTCCAAAGCAATCTTGCCCACTGGATATGCCGACTTTCCTGGTACTACACCATGAAAAACAGTATTGGACGGTTTAAGATTCTTATCTTTCAACCCCATGCGGCGGAATGTCTCATAATACAGAATATTAATACTGCTTCCTCCATCCATAAGTACTTTGGTGAACTTGTATCCTCCCACCTGAGGTGCCACCACCAGAGCTAGCTGACCCGGATTGTCAACCCAGGGCGGATGATCCTCCCTACTCCACACGATGGGTTGTTCCGACCAGCGCAGATAGCGTGGAACTGCCGGTTCAACCGCATTAACTGCCCTCTTATGCAGCTTCAGATCTCGCTTGCACAGACTAGTGGTGAATACATGATATTGTCCACCATTCAGGTGCTT
>NW_021268468.1:0-1244 GCF_002162155.2 Triticum dicoccoides
AGACAAGCATGCCCACATGGTAGTCTTACAATAAAACACTACCGAGTTCTGGTTGGGAACCATCAGCGAGGGTATCGAAATCCCTACATAAGTCCGGATTAGCTCTTATGAAGGAACTCCTTCTCCTTGAACAAATCAATCAGTGGCTTGGTGTGCTCGGGACACCTATGGAATGGAGGTTGCAAGTCTCCGAACCACAGAATACTTCGCACGTATGCATGACTGATTTGGGATGATTCCAGAGGAAGCAAAACTAACTTTCTCAAATTCACGGCGGCAACTTTCACCAAATGCACGTGTATAAGAGGAAGTCACTCCTTACAACCGACATGCTTCATGAGCTAGCATGAAGAAATGCTTTCAAAAGTTTCCAACACTAGCTTAATGTTCAACAAAATCATGGAGGAGACAATGATGTTGTCGATGGGCTCAACAGCAATTCATCTGGATTTCCTTATCACTGGACTTCCACCATCATGCGAACACGGTGATAGCATTGGTCAGACCCAAAAGATATAATGGTGTATGCTCGAGGGATCAACCACGAGTAAGACAACATTACGAGCATCGTTGGTACTGATTTGACTTGACGATGGCCCACACTCAAATCAAAGGATTGATAAGACAATAGGTCCAACAACTGATCACAGGGACCAATCGATGAAGATATCATCTTTCTTCAACACACACTACACAAGAATATCCCTTTGGAACGAACTAAGTCAGACAAGCTTTTATCTTCCAACTCTCCAAGTTGTTGTGTAGCTTAACCAACTAGCTCAGGGATATCTAACACCGATTCTTGGAGAGAAGGTGGTTCATAAGAAACCAATTTGATCACGAGCTCAACATAACGGTCAGGTGACGACCTGGTGATACTTCCGAGAAGACATTCAGAAAATCACGAACCACCGGTATGTTACTAAGCTCGAGAACAATCTCGCTTTTGAGGGCAAGACGATATGATCAAATGAGTAAGGATTGGCACTATCCTAACTCACTGATCGGAGAGTGCACCAGAAATAAGGACTAGGTAGCACAATCAACCTTAGGGTGACGATTCAATAATCAACACGCTAAGAATGAGGTTATCGTCCATTTAACTACCAAGCAATGGAGTTGCTAGCAGTATTGATTTCACACGCCATGATTCATTTGTCGGCATTCCGGTTACAATAACACGGAAACCAAGAAATTATCAATGATGATCAGAAGTATTACTGCGTCAAGAATTCATAAGATGG
>NW_021268469.1:0-1528 GCF_002162155.2 Triticum dicoccoides
AAACATGAGTTGTGCTCTTTGAGTGTATCTCCGTCCGTCCTCTGTTGGCCTCGGTCATTGTACGTCTTTTTAATAAACGTTTTGTGCTCTACCACCCAAGGATCGACCACGTCTATGTGTTGTAGCGCGACTAGGTTTGCTCTTTCAAAGTCGGCGAGTCGACCCTCGAAGTCGACATGCATTTCGCGGCGACCCTCACGGTGACCCCATCCAGCGAGCCTGCCGAGGTGCCTGTTGACGGGCAGACCAACGGGGTTCTCGATGCCTAGATAATTCGTGCAGTAGGAGATGCACTCTTCGGTCAGAAAGCCCCTGGCTATGCTTCCTTCTGGACGTGACATGTTGCGAACGTATCCTTTGATGACACCATTCATCCTTTCGAACGGCATCATGCTGTGCAGGAACGTCGGCCCGAGTTGGATGATATCCTCCACTATATGGACCAGCAGATGCACCATAACGTCGAAGAATGCGGACGGGAAGTACATCTCAAGCTCGCATAGTATCACCACGATCTCTTCCTGTAGCCTTCTGAGTTGCCTCACGCCAATCGACTTCCGAGAGATGACGTCGAAGAAGTTGCATAGGCCAAATAGCGTTTCACGGACGTGCGCGTCCATGATCCCACGGATTGCAACTGGAAGTATCTGCGTCATCAGCACGTGACAGTCGTGAGACTTCATCCCGCTGAACTTCTGCTTCGCTGGGTCTAGGTATCTGCTTATCTTCCCCGCGTAACCGTAAGGAAGTTTTACTCCTAGGAGGCAGGTGAAAAACTGCTCGATCTCCTCCTAACTTAGAGTGAAGCACGCGGGAGGGTAGTCATTTCCGGTCTTCTTGGCCTTTTTGCCTTTGCGACGACTTTCTGTGTCCTACTTCGCCTCATCATCATCATCATCATCATCATCATCATCATCATCATCATCATCATATATAGCGTGAAGCTCCTGCCTGATGCCCATTGATTTCAAGTCTGCCCTTGCTTTCGGCCCATCTTTGGTCCTCTCTGGCATGTTGAGCAGGGTACCAAGCAGACTCTCGCACACGTTCTTCGTGATATGCATGACATCAAGGCTGTGAGGCACACGGTGGATCTTCCAGTATGGCAAGTCCCAGAAAACAGACCTCGTTTTCCATACCTTCAGCAGCGGCTCTGGCGCCTTTCGCTTCTTTCCCGGCTCTGGCGCCTTTTGCTTCTTTCCTGGCAGTGGGCAGTCTTTCCAATTTTTCAACAGCTTGTCTATTTCCTCGCCGCTCCTCGTACACGGGCGTTTTCGGGGTTCGGTTTCACCATCGAACAGATCCTTGCGTTTCCTCCACGGGTCATCGTCGCGAAGCCACCTTCGATGTCCCATGAACACGGTTTTCGAAGACCCGGGATCTCTATCTAGCTGGCGATACGTTGTGTCATCCATGCACCTTACGCATCCAGAAAATCCGTGGACTACCTGCCCCGCAAGATATCCGTAACCGAGATAGTCGTGCACCGTCGTGAGCAGTGCGGCTCTCATAGGGAAATATTCTTTCT
>NW_021268470.1:0-3687 GCF_002162155.2 Triticum dicoccoides
GTGCGGTACCCCAAACAAAAGGCACATCCTTCTTTGTAAGCTCGTTGAGAGGTGCAGCAATGGTGCTGAAATCTCTCACAAAACGCCTATAGAAACCAGCGAGGCCAAGGAAACCCCTCACTTGTGTGACCGTTTTGGGCTGCGGCCAACTCTCAATAGCTTCAATCTTTGCTTTATCAACTTCAATTCCCTGTGGAGTAACAACATAGCCAAGAAAAGATACTCGGTCGGTGCAAAAGGTGCACTTTCCAAGGTTTCCAAACAAATGTGCATCACGTAGAGCAATAAAAACAACACATAAATGTTCCAAATGTTCCTCCAAAGATTTGCTATAAATCAATATGTCATCAAAGTAAACTACAACAAATCGTCCAATGAAAGCACGCAAAACTTCGTTCATTAACCTCATGAAAGTACTAGGTGCATTAGTTAACCCAAAAGGCATGACTAACCACTCATATAATCCAAACTTAGTTTTAAATGCTGTTTTCCATTCATCACCCAATTTCATACGAATTTGATGGTATCCACTACGCAAATCAACTTTGGAGAATATTGTAGAGCCACTCAATTCATCAAGCATATCATCTAGCCTAGGAATAGGATGACGATAACGAATAGTAATATTATTAATGCCTCTACAATCAACGCACATACGCGACGTACCATCCTTTTTTGGCACTAAAATGATAGGAACAACACAAGGACTAAGGGATTCGCATATATAACCTTTGTCGAGCAGTTCTTGTACTTGACGCATAATCTCCTTCGTCTCCTTTGGATTGGTACGGTATGGTGCACGGTTGGGTAGCGAAGCACCGGGAATTAAGTCAATTTCATGCTCAATCCCTCGAATAGGTGGTAATCCCGGTGGCACGTCTTGTGGAAAGACATCAGCGAACTCCTGCAAAATATTAGTGACAGCAGGGGGCAAAGAGGAAGGCACGTCCTCGAATGAAAATAATGCCTCTTTGCACATAAAAGCATAGCAAACAGATTTGCTAAAATCTAGCTCATCAATATCAGATTTGGTGGCAAGTAAACATGCACTTTTCAATTTAATTTCAGAAACAACAGTAGATGGTTTATTATTAGGCTTCATTTGGTGCTCAAATTCTTTTGCCACATTCTGATTTTCACTTTTATTTGTCTCCTGTTTTGCTTTATTAGCTCTATTAATATCATCTTTCAAAATGGAATCAGGAGTCATAGGAAGCAAAGTAATATTTTTATCGTTATGAACAAGAGTATACTGATTGTTTCTACCATGGTGTACAGAATTTTTATCAAATTGCCATGGTCTACCAAGTAATAAGGAACATGCTTGCATAGGTACCACATCACAATCAACATAATCAGCATATGTAGAGATACTAAAATGCACACGAACAGTACGTGTTACCTTAACCTTGCCGCTGTTGTTGAACCATTGGATGTAGTAAGGATGTGGATGTGGTCTTGTGGTGAGAGATAGCTTCTCCACCATGTCCATGCTAGCCAAGTTATTGCAGCTCCCTCCATCTATGATCACGCGAACAGAACGTTCCTTCACAACTCCCTTTGTATGGAACAAATTATGCCTCTGATTTTGTTCAACTTGTGTAACCTGCACACTCAAAACATGTTGAGCAACTAAACATTCATACCTGTCAGCATCTTCAGGAGCCATGTATTGCGTCTCATGATCAGAATCGTCTCCACCGTGTTCTTCACGTGTAATAAGAGCCAAAGGCTCCTCATCATAGTCACTAGCGGACTCATACCCACCATCCTCAGTAACAATCATCACACGCTTAGATGGGCATTCTCTCGCATAATGACCTCCACCCTTGCAACGTCGACAAATAATATCATGTGTTTGCCCTGTTGATGCCATGGATGAAGAAGAGCTCTTTGCAGGCCCAGAAGATGTGCTCTTGGCAGATAGTGGTGATTGTGCCTGCTTTATTGTATCACGGTTGGAGGTGGCAGTCGACGGAGGCGCCGGTGTAGCAGAACGTGTGGAAGTAGATGATGCACGTGGTGCCCATGATGAAGGTCGACCTGCAGAAAAGTTAGTCCGCGCCAATGCCTGTCGATCCTGCACTTCACGTTCAGCTTTACAAGCAAGATGGAATAAACGAGTGATATTAGTATACTCCTTATACTCTAGAATCGTCTTCATTCTCCTCAACAATACCACATCTAATCATGCCAGTTTGTAATTCCTGATAATATTCAGAAATTTTTTCCCTGTCTTAAGCGCTGCAATTTTTGAAGTAATTCACGTTGATAATATGGTGAAACCCAACGAGTACGCATAGCAGTTTTCAAAGCAGCCCAAGTAGCCGGAATAGGATAGAATCTACAATGCTCAGACCACCAAACACATGCAAAACTAGTGAAAGCACAAACAGTAGCAGGAACACGTCTCTCCTCGGGATATGGTAAACATGTAAATCGTTGTTCAGTTTCTAACTCCCAAGTAAGATATATATCAGGAACATATCTACCCTCAAATGGTGGAATATTCAATTTTAGTTTAGGGAGATGGTCATGATCTCGTACCTGAGGGTGAGCCCTACCATTGCCATTATTTGCATGTGGACGACCTGGTGGTTGCTGTGCTGGTGGTGGCACGTAGTTCTGATTTTGATCAACCTCATCCTCATAATCTCCCACATAATCATCCTCCTCCACATCAGCAGTAGGAGCCACAGAAGTATCAACAGCAGCACCAGCAGTTTGGCCCGACTGAAGAGGGACACGGCTCGCTCGGCGGAGGGCTGTTTCCCGACGTGGAGGTAGTCGATGTTGTTGCTGTTGTTGCAGAGGTGCGGCAGGAGAGCCGGTGGTGGTGGTGGAAAACGCGAAAGCAATTCAGCAAACTTGTTATCGAGCTTTGTTTCAAACGTCTTCTCCATGCCACATATCTTCTCCATGGCCTCTTCAAATCTGTTTATCACATCTTGCACCTGTCCACTCATCATTTGCTGAAACGTATCATGAAGCTCCTTGTTCGTCAAGTTCTCCCAGTCAGTCTCGTCGGCTTGTGATCCTGGCATGGTTAGCAGCAATAGAAACACACAAGAATATGATCCTACAGACTACTAACAAGTGGTGGTGGTGGCGGGTGTCACAAATCCGTCAAGCAAATCTCAAATTCTTACCAGTTCTTACCCAGCAGCAGGCGGTGATCGGCAACCGTTGTAGTCAAAACTCTCAAAAGCTTGGATAGAGCGATTGCCAGGGAGAGTCAAACGCATGACGTAGATGTATGTGGAGCTGGGAAGGCTTATAGTATGGTAGCAAAAATGGTCAGCAATAATCAATTCAGAGATGCAAAGTTGAATAAACGCTCAACGACGGTACTGTGCTGGTCCTAGGCTAGACCGTGCTAGAGACGCGAGCCTAGAACACTAACAAAATCACGACGCTACATGTAAATAAGGGAAAAGCACACTCTGGAACTCTTTTTTTTCGCTCTTTTTTTGCACTCCTTTTTTTTGCGCTCTTTTTTTGCACTCCTTTTTTTTGCGCTCCTCTTTTTTTTTGCGAAAAATCACTATAATGGCGAGTGTCTCAAAACTCTTCCCTCGTCAAACTGATAGGATGGGCACGCAATTTTTTTTTCACTTTTTTTTCGGAAATCAGGGCAGCGACGACGAAAAAGTGCGACAAAAAATCACTATGATGACACGTGGCTCA